>NC_069133.1:53526753-53704253 GCF_026914265.1 Mya arenaria | reverse complement strand
ATATTCTCTGAAAAATTGTGCACTTTCGATGCGCACTGATTCGCGAAAATACTGAACATCAAATTTAAACAAATTAATATTATGATGAAAGAAGTCATTTAATATAAACGAAATAAACACTATAATTAATTAAAAAGTATTAAAAATTACACTATAATATCCCTTATAATTTACACACATGCTTTTATTTATCGAACAAAATGTATCCTTGAACTAGAAGAGTCTAACCGTTCATATCCCAGCATAGCACATACGACCTGGGCATCGACATTTTGAAAATTATTATCACAAATAGTTCCCCACGATGCTCCGTTGTTGAAACTGATTTCCACTCGTCCCTGGTTTGGATAGGTGGTACCAACCAATCTAACTGACGCATGAACTAAAACCCATGTAAGGAGAAGTTATACTGCGTTACTTCAAACAAAGACAGTTATTATTGTCGATAATATGTGTAAACTGTATTTTATGCCGAATTACATTGTCAGTGTACTAGCTTTATATATAGGAACCTTGTAATAACACACTGGAAAAATCCACTCTTCTTTTAACATACAAATCATTGCAATTAGCTTACATTCTGACCCACAGGACACAGCCACATCTTTGTCATGGCTGCATTCAGATGTCATGCCTATAATCCTGTAGTTGCAGTCCAGAATGTTTTTTTCTGTGCCAGCGCAGTCAACGTCAGTTGTAACAATTTGTGAACTAAGTTCACCTTTACCAAATGCAGCACCAGGAATTGCAACAGCAAATGACCTGTTACGAAACACAATCACAATGCATCTTTTGTTAACAAAGTGGCAATACGAATTTGTGGAGTTTAAGAGACGTTGTTCTGTGTTTTTGAAGTGTAGATGTTCTGTGCGTTTAGCTTTGGTCCTGTGTCGTTGCACGGGGTTTATCTTTTAAGCTTTCAACTACTACTTGTTTCTGTAGTTTTTCATATAAAGTTTTATAGTACACGTTATTTGACGACAGCATTTTAAACTTCTTTAAAAAATAAATAGATGACGATTTCAGGAGCAGAGTATGCTCATCAACATTGTTGTTATAAAACATGACGATAACAATATATAACACGTAGTTATAGTAAAGACATCATGTTCCGTGTTTACATTGTGGAATAAGTTATACAAGGAGAGTAAAATAAACAAAAAGTGCACGTCAACGAAAGTTTATTCAAACTCAACATTAAATGCATTATATTTATTTTAAATGGCTCCCTATACATGAACTGCATTCTTCCAAAATATTGTCAATGCAAAGTTTCTCCATAATTTTTTTGTTTACATACAGATAAATGCCAAACTTGGCGTCGACATGTACATAAGTGGTCATCCTGAATACCATCCTCGGCACCCCACCGTATCATAACCTATATGATACCCTGGGCAAATTGGGTAGCTAAACTTCGTAAATCTTGAATATTAATAAGCATTTTCCGACCAATGAAATAGCCGATAATAAAAAGGAAAGAATCTCCTTCGCGAAGAGCTATCGGCGTATTTAACAATATCCTGTCTAAAACGATTTGCAAACCGAGATTACATCCGTAACTTATTAGTTATTCATGAGTACGAGATTTGTACAGCTGATTTGCACAGTGTACCATTTAGGTTATGATACGCTGGAGTACCGAGCATGCCTGAATATATGTATTGCGTTAAGTCTAAGGTAAAAAACCTCCGGAGACCAATCTTTTGGTAAGTGCTTTCATAACATGAACAAACAAATTAAAATGCGGTACATTTTTGTCAATATTATTGAAACGTTTTGGGACCATCCGATTTTTCCTTCAAACATGTTGCATAAAAGACAAGTATTTAGTCCTTATAGTAACAGAACTTATGGCTAAGGAGTGATTAAACCCGATGAAATATTGTTCATATAGCTCGTTAAACTATGCAAAGTAGTAAAAGGCGTCACAGAAAAGTGTATTCATACGCGCTGTAAAAAACATGAAGAAACATCAGAAACAAAAAAGAAATCCTGTCAGTGTCAACAAACTCAGCTCCACGATGAAACGAATGGTGAAGACGGCTTGGCTTAACCCAAACAAATGACACCCTGATCACAGCACTAGAAAATACCTCGTCTAGAAATTGAATGAAAATAATGCTCCTGCGATCCAGATACGCAAATATCGGGACACAAGAAACATTGCATCTGTAAACAACTATTGTCAAATAAATCAAAAAAAGTACAAATATTTATCCAGTGCACCAATGTAGATACCCCCGTTTTTCTTCCTTGCAGACTGCCAGCAATCCTTAAGTTAAGAAAGTCACTAATTCCACATCAAATCTCACCTTTTATCTCGGAGAATGTACATTTTGACGCTCCACTTCAAGGAGGTTATATCAATTAGCTTTAATCCCCAATTATTAAGATATTTTTTTATTGAAAGCGACTGTGACGCTGACTTACGGTCTTTTAAAATAAGAACTGCAAGATGACATGTACACACTCGCGTAATTTACTAATGACGCCAGGCAGTTATGACATTGCTCTTGACATTGATTTGATTGATTCAAATGGATTAAAATATGTATTTTTGTTGTGTTTAAGTGATATCTATGAACGTCGATTGATAATTGAGAAATGAGTCATGGTTTTTAGCTCACCTGAGCACAAAGTGCTCAAGGTGAGCTTTTGTGATGAGTTTATGTCCGGCGTCTGTCGTCCGTCGTCAACAATTGCTTATAAATGCCATCTTCTCCTAAACCACTTGGACAAGAATGATCATTGGTTGGTGCTCTTTCAAAATTGTTCAAAGAAATGAATATCATGCAGAACTCTGGTTGCCATGGCAACATTAAGGAAAAACTACAAAACTTTTCTTGACAATAACCATGCGGCCTAGAGCTTAGATATTTTGTATGTTAAATTGTCTAGAAGTTGTCTACCAAGTTTGTAACCAAATTAGACTCTTCATTTCTTGACAGTCTGTTTGCAGCTGATGGTTACAAACTAGAGCGCAGTGACCTTTTTGTAAGATCTAATATTTATGCGAGGCAAAGAACGGATCAAGATTCCAAAGACCTTGAATGTATGAAAATTTGAATTGATTTTTAACAAAACCTAATGGTCAATATCTTTTGTTTATAAACCGCCAAATATGAATCAGAATATTTCTCAGAAAATTGCACTTGCTTTGCTAACAAATATTTCAGAAAATTTGAGACCTGTATGTTCATCAAGGGTAAACCGTTGTATGGTTTATGAAGAACATGAAACCATCTCTCGAATACGTTATTCTTACCGATAGAAAATGCCTGTATATGAAAACTCTTAACTTTGCTATCGGAGTCAGTGACTGCCACAATATTATTAGCACTATCATAAATGATACCATGCCAAACTCAGAAAAAAATAAGTACACCTTCAGAAGTTTTAAACATTTAAATGTTTAAGATTACATGTCAGTTCAGAAAAGTTGAAATTCAGGATTCAAACGATATAAACACTTTGTACAACTCATCTGAAAACACATTTACTTCAGTATTTAAGAAACGTGTACCGGAGAAACAAATGCATAGACAAAACGAACAATTACCGTATATGAATAGAGCTATTTGCAAGGCTATTTATCAAACGAACATGCTTAATCACTTGTTTCTTCAAAACAAAAACTCTAAAAACTTGGAAAAATACAGAGCTGCTAGAAACTTGGTTACCAACGTAAAGATCAAGTCTATCAACACCTATTTTCAAGAAAGATGAGTCGGCAGCAGCAATTCCACCGACTTCTGGAAAACAAATCAAGCCCTATTTATCTAAGAAATCATAAAGGAACCAAAATAAGATTATTCTAAGTAAAAAGCAAAACAATTTTACAGAAGATGCTGATTGTGCAGAGATTTTTAATTATTTTTTCACAAATGTGGCTAAAGAAATTGGACAAGACTACGTTTCTAAATCAGAAAATAATCAAAGTTTATCTAAAATTCATGAAAAAATGAGTTCCATATCTTTGCAAAAATTTGATTAATCGATTTTATAAAGCATACTGATAAAAAAAGAATTTGTCAAATTATAAATACATTTTACTTTATAAAGGCCACAGGAGTTGTCAGGATTTCATTTAAATTGTTAAAAGTTGGCAAAGAGGATATTGTCTAGCATCTTAGTTCTCATGTTAATATGTCAATAAGTTCTGGTGTCTTCCCAGAAAAACTAAAAATGTGCATAATTCACTCCTATTTTTAAGACCCTCTGGATAAAGTAATAAATTATAGACATGTTAGCAAACATCCAATTCCTTCTAAGATATTTGAGGAAAATTAAGTAAGCAAATGTCTGTATATTTCAGTAATATCTTATGACTTCCTATGTGCTTTTAGAAAAATTCATAGCTGCCAAACAACATTAATAAGACTTCCTGAGGACTGGAGATCTGCATTAGATCAAAATGAATATGTAGCTGCCATTCCTATTGATTTATTTAAAGCATTTGACTGTTTACCTCATGATATTGTATTAGACAAATTGTCTGGTTATGACATCTCTGTAAATTCTTCCAAATTTTTAAAATCTTATTTGACTGATTGAAAACAACAAATTAAGAAATGTAATGATGTTAGTTCATGGGTAGATAAACAGAAAGGGGTTCTCAAAGGATCTATTTAAGGACAATTACTTTTTAACGTTTTTATCAATGATATTTTCTAGTTTATAGAGCAAGGCACTCTGTATAACTAGGATGGTGATGATGACACCATCTCCTTACACTCCCCTGAGCTTGATGAAGTGCTCCAAGATGAAAGCAGGATTTTTTATTGAGTGGTTTCGGTTCAACTGTATGCTGGCTAACCCGGACAAGTTCCAGGCAATTGCTGTGGGCAAGAAAACCGTTAGCAGGTCTCCTGTTTTCAGTCTTAGGTTTTCACATAAGTATCGGCAGTACACAAATATCCTGTAATGAAGTTGTCAAGCTCTTTGGTGTCGATATTGATTGCAAGATGAATTGTGATGAACACATAAGAAGTTTTTGTGAAAAAGCTGCAGAGGAAGTGAATAACATAAAGATAATTGGTAGAAATCTGAATCGACTAAACAGACTCACATTTGTACTATCAAATTGTATTTCTGTCCACTAGCTTGGCACTTTTGTACAGAGAAAAATACTTAGAAAATGGTGAAGATCAAAGAGAGAGGACTTAGATTTGTCTATGACGATTACTCTTCTTCTTTTACTTTACAATGTCAAACTACCTACATATCCGCTGAATGAGAACTATGGCTCAAGAAACTTGTAAAATTGTTAATAATATTGCACCACCTGTTTTATCTGATTTTGTTGTAAAAAAGTCTACTCATATCAACTTCAGATATCCAAACCTGGTACCCCAAGTGAGAACATCTACACTTGTTAAAAATTCGTTCAAGTATCCAGCACAAGGGCTGTGGATCTCACTGCCAGATCACTTCAGATCCTTTTCAAATTTCAATTGATTTCAAGTCTTTGTGGAAGGGACTGTAAGTGCATTGCTAGTAGGCATGGTTAGTCTTGTCAACACAGCACTGTTGGAGTATACACTCATGTGTTTTGTTATAACATTTAATTTGTGTTTACAGTACAGGATCTCATGCAAATGGGAGTCTTACGCAAAAACACTTGATCGTGGGCATCCTTAAAACATTTGGTAAGGAAAAGGTTTGGAGCTGTAAGACCTTTAGAGCTGTAAGTGACATATCCATTACCGCCCAATCTCTCTTTTGAACACTATGGAGAAAGTCTTTGAAAGAATTATATTTAAACATGCATTCAACTTTCTTCGTGATACCAGTTTTTTTACTCGATCCCAATCCGGCTTTCTACCAGGTGATTCTACTGTCAATCAGCTTACCTACCTATATAATAGTTTTTGTCAAGCTCTCGACAATGGTCTTGAAATACGAGTTGTCTTTTTTGATATAAGTAAAGCATTTGACAAAGTTTGGCATCGTGGTCTACTATATAAACTCGAGAAGGCAGGCATTTGTGGTCACTTACTGTCTTGGCTTTCCAACTACTTAGAGAATAGGCGCCAGTGTGTGGTTATTCCATGAGCCACTTCGGCATTAAAATCAATTGAAGCTGGAGTTCCCCAGGGCTCAATTTTGGGTCCTCTTTTATTTCTTATATACATAAATGACATAGTAAACGAGATAGATTCAAATGTCAACCTATTTGCTGATGATACAAGTCTATTTGTTATAGTGGACACCCCCCAGACTGCAGCTTTAAAACTACAGACAGATATAAACACATTATCTATTTGGGCTGATAAGTGGCTTGTAAAGTTCAATCCCAACAAATCTGAATCAATGGTCATATCTCGAAAACGTAACCAACCCATTCATCCGTCTGTGTACATGTTTGACACTGAAATCCCGTTTGTTGAATCTCACAAACACCTGGGTATTTTTCTTTCAAATGAGGGAAATTGGCATACTCACATTAACTATACTAAAGAAAAAGCTTGGTCTAGAGTAAACATCATGAAACGTCTACGCTATCAACTGGATAGGAGGTCTCTGGAGGTTATTTATTTTTCTTTCATAAGGCCAATCTTGGAGTATGCGGATGTCATCTGGAATAATTGTACACAGTATGAAAAAAACGATCTTGACAAAATTCAAAACGAATGCGAACGCATTGTTACTGGTTGCACTCGCCTGGTTTCTCTGCGTCTGCTTCACATTGAATCTGGCTTTGAGAGTTTGGAAACAAGACGTGAAAAACACAAGCTTTTACTTTTTTACAAAATTAAAAATGGTCTCTCCTGATTATCTGTCAAGTTTGGTTCCTCAAACAGTCGGTCAAGCATCAACTAGATCACTTCGAAACGCATCCAATATCTCTAGCATTCGTACACATACGTCACTCTATATGAATTCATTCCTTCCTTCATCAATCTCAGCACGGAATAGTCTCCCAGCTGAAGCATAAAACATTGACACTGTCTCTGGTTTTAAAGCGTACATTAAGTCGGATAATTCCAAACCAAATACTCTGTTTTATTATGGGAAACGTCCATTACAGGTCATTCACACTCGCTTACGGAACGAATGTAGTTCACTGAACCATCACCTTTTTGTTAAAAATATTGTGCCCTCATCCCTTTGTGCATGTGGAGTTCAGGAAACAACATATTTTCTTATCTGTCCCCTTTATACTGAACAAAGGAGACTTCTTCTCAACTCTGTGGAGGCTTTGACTAACGCAACGCTTCGCAATTTACTATACGGTGACACTGCCCTCACAGAAGAACAAAATAAGACACTGTTCGATGCACCTCTTTATTCAAATGACAAAAAGATTTGAAAGCCAGTGACAGTCACATACTACCTTTTATCAATCCCTTCCAGGATTATCTCCTTTCTGTAAACATGTTATTTAATACTACCAATCAGGGCTCAGTGAAGATAAGGCACTGGAAGTTGTTCATCTTAACCAACCACCCTACCCTCTTTCTTCATTCTTATCCTCTTTATTATCGTATTCTGCTCTCAAACAACATTAGCGACTTTTGTACTTGAAAAGTGAAAATAAACTAAGCTTATTGTAGCTTTGTTAATCACACAAAATGTTTAACTTTTAACTACTATCTTGTCTGTGTACATCGTATGTAAAAATCTTTAAATATTTTAAATATTTAATAAAATTAAATGAAGCCAAATCACATTAAACACTACCATCTGATCTAATCCAACAATATCAATATCATTGTGTCATCTACATTGTAAGCTGTACAAATGTCCGTCATTAAATATGTACTTCTGCAAAAGTTTGGAGAAGAACTTTTTAAGATATATTTATCTTTCGTTCTAATCCTTTTCTAGATTGCACATGTGTTTTCTGTTTGTCTTTATAATATGTGTGTATACGTTGATGAATAAAATATGTTTAAACTAACAAGATCAATAGTGGTCATGTATATTGTTATGCGATGAATTGCGATCCGAAGATGTTGCGTTCATCGATTGATAAGCGCAATTGCCGAAAGGCAGTTCATTTAAGAAATTTGAGGTGTAAATATAAGGAGAATAGAGAGCCATATTACAATATCATCTGCGTATGGACAGTTTATTCATAACAACAAGACCTGCAAGTCTGGCCCACGGGATTATATCATCTGATCAGAAGAGGACTCTAGGGCATCTTTGCCAAGAAAGACAAGAGAGTGCAGATATGTTTAGGACTGTATTAGTTGAAGGGGCGGATCTGCTACAAGAGGCAACTAAAGATAGGAACGCTCCCGATAGTTCTGCCTGACCTGGATGTGGACACACTAAGCTCCACCGTGGGGAATGCTTTGGAAGACGAAGATTGTTTTAGAAAGCAATGTTTTTTTCGATGAGTTTATGCGATGTTTGTTGGAAATTCGACTCGCTTAGTGTGTACGTGTGTGTTCAGGGGGGGGGGGGGGGGGCGTAATGAAATGCCCAAACATGAACTGCAACTCTTATAAAATCTATTTATTACTTTTTGCGTGTATTATTGTTAGATTGATTTATTGTTGTAATAAGTATTTGTTGTTCTACATTAAATGCATTGAAATTTTGATAGGTAGTAATTTTGTTGAAAAAGTAATTCCTACATTTTTTTATAATGGAATCCGGCATTATTTGCCGGAAACGTAATGTTTGGCGGGTTTTGAGTTAACTGAACAAGCTTCAGCGTTTTTGTCCCGGGGTCTCCGTCAAACTATTAAAATTCCTGGAAAGTATTGCAGATCATTTAGCGATTATTGCCCAGTGGTGCACTACAGTCGTGTATAACCTAAAGGGACCAAATACGTTTGTTTAAACAGTTTCAGTTAAGGAAAGACATGGCTTGCATTTCACTATTTCTTGTTCATTAACACAATTAAATGTTCTTAACTTGACCGGTTCATCAAGATATGCAATTTCCTGGTTTTACAAATTTCGCGTAATGTTTTCGTCTGCATTCCGACAAGCGCACAAATAGATCAAATTTGATAAAAAATTACTTCGAATACTTGTATTTAACGATGTGTATAACTAATCTGTTTGATGCTAAAATTTCCATTACACATAAGGTTCAGTTGTAAAAAATCAAAGAATGGCCTTTTTGAACCAAAACGCCATAAAATTACAGACGCACAATAAAACGTAGAACAACCTGTCATAGACTATATTATTTAACTACTTTTAGTTTCTTGTATGTAAGATAAGATAAGAAAATTGTTTATTATAGTGACATGTGTAATGGACAATATACATAATATCATGCAATATAGACAAAATATTTTACACCCGGCCCAGTGGACCTATAAGTCACCTTACAACATAAATGGTAATGATTATAGCAAGGTCAATATGTATATGTGACTAATTGAAAGCATTTTTCATTTAAAATGCAGGGAAGGAATTACTTATGGGTACGTTATGACTAAATGCCAAGTGCCTGGATGTAGTCCAGGATGCATTGTTTATATTGAATATTAAGAAAGCTTATTCAGATATTTTGTTTAAGTTTGAGTTATTCACATAATTTATCGTTGTTTTACTTTGAATCAGTCCAATATCTGCAATCAGAAAGAATTTTCTTTTCAGTAAGGACTAGAACTTTGCATTCTTCCGGCGTGATGCCAAATGGATTTCTTGAAAAACAGACGGTCTTACTTCAAAATGAGTAAATTGTCTCTGTTTACATTAAAGGGCTTTTAACTGAATTTAAATGAAATGTAGAGTTGCCACATACGTGAACAATGGCATTTGTTCCGATCTGAAATGTTGCCTGCTCACATTTAAATGTATAGGGAAACGAATTAGTTATTTATAACCATAAAAGACTTAAGGTGTTCCGAGAAGTTGAGGCCAGAGGGACAGGAAAGCGAGGAGAAAATTTGCTTTATACTCAAGACTGTATACATGTATGTGAAATGTTTTGTACCTGTTATATCCAAGCATGCCGCAAATGACCTGAGCTTCTTCATTTCCAAATTTGTTATCACAAATAGTGCCCCAAGTTGTACCATTGTCTACTGACAACTCTACTCGTCCTTCATTTGGATACGGAGTTCCAACTAGTCTTGCAACTGGATGGACTGAATAAAACAAGCATTTTCAGTGAAAAGATATCCCCCGCCAACGATGGCTTGTTTGTGCTTGATGGCTTGTTTGTGCTTGAAGATTAAATAAATCTCAGAAAGAATAAGATAAGCACATTGGTTTATCCCTTTCCGAGCCAAATTATAAAATATCGACCGGGACGAGTTCATTGCAGGATGTTGGTTCATATAACATTCAAGTTTCATTAAATTCTAGCAGCTAGTTACTGAGAAATGGCTGCAAACAATGATTTTTTAATAAATCAAGGGCAATAATTCTAAGGAAGATTGACCAATCCAAAAGAAAAATAGACAGGCATCATCACAGTATGTTGGTTCTTATTTATTCCAAGTGTCATGAAATTCTACCTGCTAGTTGCATAGAAAAGGCTGCAAACATGGATATTTTAATAAATCAAGGGCAAATAACTCATATAGAAATTACACAATCCAAAATATAAATAAACAGACATCATCGCAGTATGTTGGTTCATATTTATTTCAAGTTTCAAGAATTTCTACCAACTAGTTACTGAGAAATGGCTGTAAATGAGAGTTTTTCAAAAAATCAAGGGCAATAACTCCAAGGACAATTGACCAATCCAAAAAAAATGTACAGGCATCATCCCAGTATAGTAATTCATATTTATTTTAAGTTTCATGAAATTCTGCCAGCTAGTGACTGAGAAATGGCTGTGAATGTGCATTTTTCAAAAAATCAAGGGCAATAACTCAAAGTACAATTGACCAATCCAAAAAAAAGGGAACAGGCATCATCCCAGTATAGTTATTCATATTTATTTTATGTTTCATGAAATTCTGCCAGCTAGTGACTGAGAAATGGCTGTGAATGTGCATTTTTCAAAAAATCAAGGGCAGTAACTCCAAGGACAATTGAACAATCGATTTTTTTTTGGACGGGCATCATTCAAGTATAGTGGTTCATATTTATTTTAAGTTTCATGAAATTCTACCGGCTAGTTACTGAGAAAACGCAGGTGACGGACGGACGGACGGAAGGAAGGACGGACGGAAGGAAAGACTGACGGAAGGACGGACGGACAACGCCATTTCAATATCCCCCTCCCTATTTCATAGGTGGGGGATAATAAAGACGAATGGTACACTTTGTAACGTTACCTCTGACCAAGCATTGAATCAGCTTAAGATATAATAATTGCAGGAATAAGCACCTTTACACTTTTTCTGATTTTCGTCGTATTTTCAATGCTTTGACTTTAAAAATAGTTTCCTTCATCTGTCAAAAAACACCAGTGATAAAGCGGGGGCATTTACGTTATTTAGAAATGTTGTATTGATAAACAAGAGTGTGAAGATATTACGTAAGAACAATACATACATAGAGAATCACACGAAACTCCCACATCCTCCGCGTGTGTGCAAGTATGGACATTCACAATATTATGTTGACATTCTAGAATGGAACTCTCGGTGCCCGCACATTGGACGTTTTGCAAAACTATTGGTTGCCTGCGTTCTCCTGCACCGAATTGAGCTGCTGTGATAGCGGCTACATTCTGTCTAAATACATCATTTAACATTTCACTGTTTCATTCCAGCTCAAAACGCAGTATTAATAACCCTTTTATTATATACACTATTGGATTGAGCCACTTAAAACACTTTATAACAAACGTAAACGTATTTTTTATGACGAACTTTTTTGTATCCTTTGTAAGGACGCTGTTAATAGTATACAGGAATGTTATAATATATTTCTATCTATTAAATATAACTCTTCAATTCGACAAATACTTTCTGTCTGGTTGTTAGTCGTTTACGCTGAATAAACACAGCAAATATCTGCAAATATCTGCAGTACCTTAACATAAATTGTTTTTAAACAAATCCGATTTGATACACTAATTAATATTGCAAGAGTTCATTCAAAGATTAAGAAATTTCCCTAAGGTTTTCTTTAGTTTCGTTTAATGTGTCAAGGTTGTCCGATGTAAGGATTACCGGATATTTGTTAGTATAACTACCTTATAGAACAATTATATAGAAATTATAAATCCACTAATTAAACAAATACTGATAGCACATATCTACACTGTATGACTATTATGAACCTACATTGTTTTAAACAACCGAATTTGTTTTAATTAATATATAACGAAATGAACTATTTTGATTTACGTTACTTATGTAGTTGCGCTGTATTGGTTTGCCACATTGCTGTAAGTTAATAATTACAATATATACTTCATTTAAGGTCATGGGGGAACTGAAGGCTTAAAAAGGTCAATACAAAAGTAAATAACACTTTTTCAAGTGATTGAATAGCATTTACTGTACCTGTCATATCCAAGCATGCCACAAATAACCTTGGCTTCCTTATAATCAAACATATCATCACAGATTGTCCCCCAGGTAGTGCCATTGTTTAGGGATATTTCAACTAGGCCCTGGTTTGGATATATCGATCCCACTAATCGTACTTGAGTGTGGACTAAAATAAAAGAAAACAGTTATGTTAATTTTTTACACAAGAAACCTTTAATCTCAACCAATTGCTTAAAAAAAAGAAGGTAAACTGAGTTATTTTAAGTCCAACTTTAGTTTTTGTATGTCATTTAAATACTGGTAGATTGCATGTTTTCTGTGGTATGAGTATACTCATGGGTCGGGCAAAAAATACAATACTAGCATAAAGTTCTCGCAAGTTATGCTGAAGAGCAATACGGTCATAAGGGTGTTTTGCAAAGGAAGCATATTTAATGTTATAAAAACACTTAACGGAGCAATAAACGTCGACAAAAATGTTTTTACGATTTCAAAAAATTGTAGATTTCACTAGCAAGTTATGCTTAATACAAAGTTAAAATAAAGAAATGACGATAATAAACGAAATTGAAATACACCTTCTTCGTGATATTGTATTGACTTTCTGTACCGCTTGGTACAGTTGGAAATATTGTTACTGGATGTTTTAATTTTATTTAAAACAATCACACAAGAAAACTGCTAAATAAAGGTCCTAAATACCGGATAGCATCTGAAATCAATTTTAATACATGTTAATTAGAATTGAAACTTTATCTAAACATTGTAAAAGCTGGTGTAAAAGAGAATGTGTTGAACTTTTTATCTTAATGACTTGGATGAATTAAAAATATTCCCTAATAGATAGGAAAATAAGAGTTTCTTTTAACAATAATCAATCCTTTAGCCCTCCCCCCCTAAGTCTCCGAAATTAATGAGTGATATCAAATCCCTAAATGCAACTTGGTATTCGTTCCAGCTGACAAAGCAGCCAATACTTTAATTTATAGTTTGAATTTTATATTATGTAAATACTATCATTGATGAGTTACAATCATCTAGAACTCATGTTACTAGCCTACTCGATGAAAAAAGTATTATCAAAAATCATATTTATTCTAATGTTCAATTTCAAGTTGTGTTGAATGATGATTATAAAAATATTCCAACAATAAAGTGGTTACTAAAATGCATAAACATCTTATAAATCACGATTTATAGTTAATTCCATTTCTTGTTGTACAAAACAGGTTTCGATTTTACTTACATCCTTCTTAACTGCGATTAGGATGCATGTGAACAAATATAGTACTACAGTTTATAAGAACCCTGGAGTTAATCTCTTTTGGTACATCAGCGATTCTTTAGAAGTAGTTCATGATATTGAAAGAAGACGATATAAGGCCTCTGTGCTTAATACTTATGACTTTTCAACCAACGCTTTATACCCTTAATCCATAGTTTTAAGTTATAACCAAATTGACTTCGCTTATTGAAAAAAACATTTGGGGAGAAAACTACTTATATGGCAGTTAGTGATAAAAAACTTTTTTTTACCAATGATTGCTCAGATAAATATATCTATGTGATATGCACAGATGTCATTGAAATATTAACTTTTGTTCTGAATAACTCTTTTCTAAAATTCTGTACATGTTTATATAAACAAACAATATGAATTCCAATGGGTGCTAATTATGCACCTTTACTTGCTGACCTTTTTATACTGCTATGAAGTGAATATATGTTGAAAATATCTAAGTCTGGAGTTCTTGCCCTTGTTGATAAATTCAATAATACTTTACAGATATTGACGATATTCTAAGTTTGGATAATTCGGTATTTACAGATAATATTAACTTGATATACCCTTCACACTTGCAACTACATAAATCTAATACATCCAATCTGAAAGCATCCTATTGAGATCTGAAACTCAAAGTCAGGGAAGATAAATTGAATATCAAAATTAATGATATATGTGATGATTATATTTTCAAAATGATAAATTATCCTTCTTTAGATGGAGATGTTCCTAGATTACCACCATTAGTGTTTTAAGGCACAGTTTATAAGATTGTTTAGAATATGCACAGATGTTTTCTGAAACATGGTTTCAGATATCATAATTTAGGAAAAGTCTCTCTAAATTTGTTAGTAGACATTATAATATTATATCAAAGTACAGTAGTAGTTTTAAACAGCTGATTGCTTTTAGTATTGCTCATCCCAATTTTTATGGTGATGTTTTAAAGAAAATATCGTAAAACCAAAATGTTTCCAGCAGCTAGTTGGGCAGATAGACTGAATGAATTGCCTGGATCTTATTTAAACCGTGAATAAAACGGCAATACTTTGAAGTGTACTTGCCATCTAATTTTTGATGATGAATTCCTCATACAAAATAAAAGGTTGAATATGGCGTCCTTACATTACTAAGCTTTCAGTCCTTTGATATAATTGGAAATTTGCAGATTCGTGTTATCTTATAACTGTTTTTGGCTCGCTAGAAATGTTTCAGCGTGTGTCGTACTTCGTTTCAAATTTTCATTTGGAAGGAGATTTTTTCAAGTATATAAAGTTCATTTTTAATTTTACTAATGTTTTCTTTGTTTGTTCCCAGTTTTAGTACAATGATGCTATTCATTATGAAACTCCATGAATACACAGATTTAAACATTTTATTTATTTAGGCAGTTTCCTCAGTTAATGCATACTTAGATAAGATTTACCATTTATGTTTTCACTTTATTCGGGATTGTTGGGATAAGAGTGAGTTTGTTCACACATTTGACTGACCGTTCCAAAGCGGTACCTAACAATCCTTCACAAACACCCCTAATTTCTTTTTATCGTATATATGTTCTGTGTAGTTTGTGGAGTTTTGTGCTATTGCTCCATGCTTCTCGTTGGTGATTATTTGTTTTTGTCTTCTATATCTTTGGCGTTGACCCTGTGCCATTAAACGATGTTCATGTTTAAACTTTAAACTGTGCTTGTTTCTGTAGCGTAAACAAGATCCTTACCGATGAATGGAATTGGCGTATAATTTGAGGGATCGTCTTTATTTACTTTCTTGATTAGTGGCATAACGTGATAAAGTCCCATTTTCCATGGATATACACAACATTCACTTAAGACCCGTCTAAGAACAAACAGGATGGAACACTTAGCATCTGTGAAGTAGGAAATGGAAATTGTTAATGCCCACTAAGGAAATGTTAAGACGTTAATTTTGTGTAGATTTTGATGCGAACGTGCCTGAAGAATTTCAGTTTAATCTCTAAATACGATTCATTTGAAATGGGGTGAAGGAAAGACATATCCCATATCCCAACCCTTGTGTCGGAAATCTTGTCTATGTTAAAAAATACGCTCCGGTCTTCATATAATAGTTCATGAGTCCATCATTGCCTGGTTAGAGAGACCTTATCTTATATACTAAGGTAATGTGTTTAAGAATTAGTTTGTATATGATCAGTTTTGTCAATTAGATACCAAAGATAAGCTTAAACAAGAACGTTTATTTAAAGGTGTTACATTTTCTACAAATGCACGCAAGACGTAATCGTTGTAATCGTTTTTTAAAAAAAGGATTTATATAAAATGTAAAGTGTCTTGATTTTGTATAACTCATCGCCATTCCATTACCATCAAGTAGAATATTTAAATAAAAAAAATGTTTCAATATCAACAGCAGTATCTTAAGTTTAAAACTAATTACATGCAGCTCCACAAGTCACCGCAACATCTTCGTTGTGACCACAGTTTGATCCACTGTGTTGGCATTCTAAAATGGAACTTTCGGTACCGACGCATTTTACGTTATTTAGAAGACTTCTTTCTGACATTTGCCCTTGGGCGAAGTATGCACCTCCTACCGATGACGCATCGTATCTTAAAAATAAGTCATAATCTCAAGCACGACATCAATTGGTATTGCAACAAAGGCAATTTTAAGCTATATTTTGTTATATTAACCCTTTCGGCGCCATAGGCGACCTTTGTCGACATTGAAAAAAGATGAAGTCCCAGATCAGAAGGCGGCGTCTGATCAGGGACATCACTTTTTTTTTGGCAAGAATAGTTAGTTCAAATATTTAGGTTTCGGAAAAGCCCAAGTTTATTTAATTATTTCTGTTATTTATTTCGTAATATTATTAATTCTGAAACTTGTCGCAGACGACAGTTTTTAATTTGGCGCCGAAAGGGTTAAGAGTCAAGTAAATATAGATATAGAACAACACAGCAACAAAAGTCTACATATTCGCAACTATGATCTAGCTATTGAAGAATCAGATGTAAAATATAAGCTTGTAGTTCAATCGAGACATGGAGAGAATGTTATATTTGTTGAAATTTATTTAAATGAGCCTTTATGTGTAAACCAAACGTATTTGCAGTTAGTAACTTTGCTGTGTTTGAAGTGTCACGATGGCAGAGTTGTACCGTATCAATCCCATTTCGAAGCTTCGTCGATAATTAGTACTGATAATCACGCGGAAAGGCTAAACATATGCATAGATGTGTTTTAATCGCCGATATTTACGCTTTCTCTGCACATAAAACACTTTGAAATGCTACCAATGCATTATAACAAACATACAATTATTTGGGTACTGGATAACTTAAACCTATTGAAAAAATGTAGGTAAAGAGAACCTGTCATATCCCAACATCGCACAGACCACTTGCGCCTCATGAGTGCCGAAGTTGTCATCGCAGATTGTGCCCCATGTATTACCACCGTCGACGGACACTTCTACCATGCCTTGGTTAGGGTAAATCGTTCCCACCAATCGAACGTGTGCAGCTGCAATATCAAAACATTTTGAAATGCACTACATCATACTGCGTTGATATAAATAGTATTCATTTTAGTAAAAATTCAAGGTAGTTTTGCATAAATACATTTTACATGATGTCGACTGATATAAAACAAAAAAAACACACCTTTATATTACCAGTGAAGCAAAAAAAAATCATAATGGAATGCCCCTTGTCTTTCAAATAGATAGAAACCATAGTAAATCAATGCACTTTCTTTAGAGATAATGTAAATATTACTTGAGTTTGAGTTCGGACACAGGTTTCCATTGCAATTGTTCTCCGAGCAGCATTCATGACAGTTTGCGGTTTGTCGCTTCGCTACAGAACGCTTTCCAATCACAACAGAAGGCATTGCTGACAAAGCACACACCTGAAACGTGGTAATACAATTTGCAAACAAACATTATTCCTCAACTTTAATGTGTGTGTTTTTCCAACATATTTGGTTCAAAAATGTCAGCTGCACAAAAGCTATTCAAAAGTTATTTCAGTCCCAGGACTGTTTTGCTTATTACAGTTTTAGACAAGAATACCGTAAATTTATTTAAACAAGCCTTTTCCAGCAATTACTAGAATTTGGATGATTTCAAGCTTTTTTTTTTAAATTTTCATTGGTATTTGCTTGAGAAATGCAGTCACCATACCTTTGACATTTTATATCAGACAGTGAACCTTCCTAAAATATACACGTCTTGAAGAAGGTCATTGAGCTCATTAGTATTAAAAGGCACTAAACTATTGTTTTTGTTTAAATTGTGTATTTTCCATCAGATAATTATTATGTATAGCCTGCATTAGTGAGTTCGTGACAATTATTAAGTTTTTGGACCAGTGTGTAATTTTCGCTACCTGTCGTTGCGCCAAACAACGCTTAGGGTTCTTCAAAATTGTGTATGAAGTCCGTATTTGTCATGTACGACTAAGTTGTATAGTTGTAAGTACGTTTGTATTACCGTAAATGTCAACAAAATATCTTACTAAAACAGGTCTTACCTGAGTGTCACGACATCCCATATCAAAAACCACTCCCTGTGATGTTGCTCTTCGTTGTTGAAAACATGACTGAAAACAAACAAAAGCACAAAAAGGATATTACTTTTGCTTGTCAGGAAAGTGAACAAAATCCAAATTGATGTGTTGCAAAAAATAATTATTATAGACCGCAGTTCCAAGATGGTTGATTGAAATACCAGTTCACTTACGAGAAGGCTAGTATTGCTCCCTTTACATTATTAGATGTTTAACAAAGATGTTGCCTACATTGGAATATGAATGCAATAGGAAGGATATACGACCATTAAAAGAACTACAAAGCAGAGGCAGACAGTTCCCTCCGGTTGAAATAGGCACTGTCCCCATTATGAAAATCAATATATCTTTATTGTACCAAGCCAATTTCAAGATTCAAGATAATTTAATAACCGCAATACCACACTTATTCAAGTCAACACAACCAATCCTTAACAGTGTTTCATATATTAAAACAATTGGGTTTTTTTCTAAAGAATAACAGAAAAATGAAACAAAAGTCGTCAATCCGTCTACATTTTGTAACAAACACGCCACGGTGATACTCAAACGTCCGCAGTAAAACCGGTATTCTTGTCGTACTGCCAATGACATCAGAGCGAGACAGTCCGATAGTACTTAACAGTGCAGGAGAGACCCGCTCTAGTTTTATAGAACAGACGTACCATACTTATATGATATACAAACAGTAAAGACATATATACCTGTCCCGCTGCGCATACATCGGTTGTATTGCAGCTTAACGGATTGAGGCTGTTTAAGCAGTTAAAGCACCTTAATCCATCTGAAAGGGAATGAAAAGATCTAGCAATAACCCCCAAGTAAAATTTAATTGAAAGGTGGAACAGAACAGAACAAAACATTTATTTACCAGAAGATCATACAGAACGGCGACAACTGAAAGACATGTGCACATGTTCATACATGTTTATTCAATTTCATACACTACAGAAAACATTAATACCAATAATAGTGCTGGGAATCGGTTTCAATTTCACTATAATCGATTATCGGTTCCACTCAAGTAACCGATTTTTTTGGAAGAAATCGGTTTTTTGAAATACTAGTTAGTACTTGAATTGTAGTTATTCATGTTAATTATTAAACTCTTAATCATTATATGCATATACGTTATGTCTATGATTGAAGTTATTAAGTGGTTGTTGTATAAAAACTAGTTCATTTACTTACTCATTGTAGCTTTCATCAGCAATTTTGTTAAAGATAACATCTGAACACTTACTAATATATATCATTTCTTTATCAGTTTTTTTCGATGATCGATTATTACCAAATACAATCGATTTTCGCCGATTTTAGACCCAACCAGTCGATTTTCGATTATAATCGATCATCGGAACATCAGTAACCTATAATATCATTTTTGATTTATAATTGCATATTTCAACTTTTTATGTTTTAGAAAATTTATGTTCAATATACATCCTACAAGGAAATTGTTTTAGATACATTTACATATCGAGATTACTGAGATAAAATGATTTAAATGCTTAAAAGCTATACTTTGAATGTACTTGTTTTTTTAATTCAGAATTCAGAATAACAATTGGTGTTTTGCAGTATGCAAAAACGACAAGTACCCGTCTACCAAGTATTCATGCGAACGTAGTGAAAAGTGAATGCATTCGTACTGAATATCAACTATTTAGTGTCAATTATACATATTTAATATGAATATGGAAAGAAAAATGGGCGTTTATGTCATGTGTGCAGTTTTATAATTATACACTTTTCTTGTTTGTACAAACACCCTCATTCAGTGTCTTAATAGAATACACAAGGTAGCAGTAAAACATGTTCTAGGTTTAAAGCTTTCGATAGCTGATACACATTTTAATAAATCTCTGTAATAGATCATCAATGCGAAACGAAATATAATATACCATAATATTTTGAGCAAATATTCTTACCTAAAACGTGCGACTTATACATTATTAAAGATGCACTTTTACTCCCAAGTAAGACTTACCGCAAATAATATTGTTTTAATATTCCAAATGGATGAATATATGTTCATAACAATGAAGGATACCGAGTTTAATTTGGAAGAATGGAGCTCTAAGCACAGTATTTCTACCTTATGAGACTACAGTAGACCACAGTAAAAATTTAGCATTCACCAATTATTTAATATTTTTCGCGCTTTCTGCTGTTAAATACACGATAACAATCTTGTAATCAGTTATTAATATTTTTCATAAATGTATTATTTGGTAAGTAATTGAAGGTTTATCAGTCAAAATTGATGTTTGTATGTATTGATTTTGAAAAAAGAGAGTCACTTGAAGAATAATTTTCAGCACTTATGTTATATTTTTAACATTTTCATCAAAAGTACATTTTTAAACATAAAGAAAAGGCTTGTTGATGCATCGTATCTTTGACAAGTTTTTGCATTAAGTGCTCTGAATTGTATTCCTCCGTCTGCTGATAGAGTTGGGATCTCTAATCATAGAAGAAGTTGGGGTTAACCTATTAGTTTATTATTATTTGTTTGATTGTTAAGTTTCCTCGTGTTAATGCATACTTTGATAAGATTTACGTTTTTTCTTTATTTAGGATTGTTGGGATAAGAGTAAGGTTCGTGCACTTAAACTGGTTTAAACCCCCAGTAAATTTACATTTTACTGACCGTTCCAAGGCGGTACCTAACAATCCTTGATAAACATACCTAGTTTTTTATATATAGTATGTATTCACTGTGCTGTTTGTGGAGTTTTGTGCTGTTCTTCCATGTTTCTTGTTTGTGACTTTTTGTTTTTATATTCTATGGCGGTTACCCAGTGCCATTAAGCCGGGTTTATATTTAAACGTTTTGCTACTGAGCTTGTTTCTGTTGTTTTTCGCATAAATATTGTTAACACACAACTCATCATAAATCCACATAATATATTTCTATGAATGATCATTAATCTGCTAACGTACCAAACCCTAAAAAGAACCTGATTTCATTCATCTTGTTCCAAGTTTAATTTCTATATTGGATATAATGTAATGTAAAGTTCGAATGCCTTGTATATAATCACACTAAGATATATTTTTTAAAAGTTTAATTTTCTGCATTGACAATTTAGCTATATTTACATACCCGGATGTTTCTATATACCTAACTTAGTTAATTATACAATTTCCATTCTAGAAAAAAGTGGTATTTATCTCCTAGTAAAGTACAAATAGTGCCTATTCGATTATTAAGGGGCGTCGATAGCGGTCTATTCCATCGACCAGTTTAAACGTTTAATATATATTAAGACAGCCGCAGTTTCGACACCGACATTCTAAATTTAGAAATGTTTAAATGTGGAGTTATGTTTGGAATCTAAATCCCGACAAATTTGTGAAAAACTAGGCCTACTGTACATGTCTTAATCTATTACGCCAATTTTGTATGAAATTATTTTGTAACTTTTTTGTTTTACTAAACACAAAAAACTTAACTGATAAAAGAAGCATCATGTATACCTACATTACAAAGCAGTCTTTTGTGTGTGAACACCAATTTACTTTGTTATGATGCTATTCGATATCAGTTTTCAGCATGTTATTTACCTTTTGGCAATTCTTACTACCATTACTTTAAAGCTGCACTCTCACAGATATACCATTTTTACAACTTTTTAGCTCACCTGAAGTGCTCAAGGTGATCTATTGTGATCGCCCTTTGTCCGTCGTCAACATTTTGACTGTTAACACTATAGAGGTCACATTTATGACTGTATCTTCAGGAAACTTGGTCAGAATGTTAATATTAATACTCTCTAGATCAAGTTTGATTCTGGGTCATGTGCGGTCAAAAACTAGGTCACCAGGTCAAATTTAAGAAAAAGCTTGTTAACAAAAATCTCTAAGTCAAGTTTAAATCTGGGTCATGTGCGGTCGAAAACTAGGTCATAAGGTCAAATCATAGGAAAAGCTTGTTAGCACTGTAGAGGTCACATTTATGACTGTATCATCGGGAATCTTGGTCAGAATGTTTATATTGATTACCTCTAGGCCAAGTTCGAATCTGGGTCATGTGCAGTCAAAAACTAGGTCACCAGGTCAAATTTAAGAAAAAGCTTGTTAACACTCTAGAGGTCACATTTATAAAGGTTTCTTCATGAAGGTTGGACAGAATGTTTACAATAATTATCTCTAAGTCAAATTCAAATCTAGGTCAATTGTGGTCAAAAACTAGGTCATTAGGTCAAATCATAGAAAAAGCTTGTTAGCACTCTAGAGTTGACATTTATGACTGTATGTTCATGAAACTTAGTTAGAATATATTGATTAGCTCTAGGACAAGTTCAAATCTGGATCATATGCGGTCAAAAACTAGGTCACCAGGTCAAATTTAAGGAAAAGCTTGTTAACACTCTAGAGGTCACATTTATAAATGTTTCTTTATGAAAGTTGGTCAGAATGTTTATATTAATAATCTCTAAGACAAGTTTAAATCTGGGTCATGTGCGGTCAAAATCTAGGTCATTAGGTCAAATCATAGGAAAAGCTTGTTAGCAATCTAGAGGTCACATTTATGACTGTATGTCCATGAAACTTAGTCAGAATGTTTTTATTGATTAGCTCTAGGCCAAGTTTGAATCTGGGTCATGTGCGGTCAAAAACTAGGTCACCAGGTCAAATAATAGGAAAAGTATTTGAAAACTCTAGAGGCCACATTTATGACAATATGTTCATGGAACTTGATCAGAATGTTATTATTGATGATCTTTATTGGATCAGGTGAGAGATTCAGGGCCTTTAGTGCCTTCTTGTTTTATTTTTTGTCTTGGAAAGTGCAAATTTTTGCGTGAATATCTGCAAACCAATGAAGAAAAATGGTTTTCATGGATTTTCGCAAAAATTGGCTCGTTTAAAGACAAAAAAAAAAAGTCGTCAAAACGTTCAATCTGTGAGAGTGCAGTTTAAACATAGTTTCACCCAGTATTTAATTATACTAATGTGTCTAATTGTCTTAAAACTTATTCTCACTAACTCTCCGTACATTTTAGTAATTTTGTGTCGTCTTTTTGACTCAGAGAAGACGTTTACAGATTTGGAATTGCCTTGCGCAAATCCCCACACTTCTCCAGCATAATTTAAAATAGGCGCAACCAGTTAGTCAAATGAAACAAATCTATGCCTAACTGATATGCCAGTTATACAGATATTTTATCATTTGAAATATAGCTCTAAATGCTAATATAGTTTGATCATCAGAAAACGATCCTCCATTGCTAAGCACAATACCAAGATACGAAACTTGTACATAATATCTATTTTAACATTGTTGTAATAACATTTCATATCCCTCCTTTTTTCCAGCGTTTTTACTTCAAGCGTCCATCTACTACAATATTTAAACAAAGCACCTCAACTTAATTGTACTTCATTGTCAAAATTTGCAAACATAACAATATTATCAGCGAATGAAATAAGAAATATTTTAAACATATCAACATATGTACCATCTAGACGTTTGTATATACACATATTCTAAATCATTTAAAACATGAAAAACTGGTAAACACTATAGCATCAGCTTTTGTGTAATTAAATTGAATAAGTGTGATTGTTACATAATTAACATGTCCTCGTAAAGGCAGTGATAACTTAAATTCCTTACAGTAAAATGGCTACAAATTTGCTCAAATAGAAGAGTTATGAGCTAAAATTTGAAACATGTATGGATACAAGAATGAATTTAGCACAAATATGAGAACATTCTGATCAATTGATACAAAGTTAAACCAATTTTTACATTGATCTTCTATCTTAGATTAATTTTGTCTGAAGCATAACTATGGGACTTTTTCTTCAAAATGGCATCCCATCCCATATATATCTAAATATATACCAATAAAGCACTGTAATACATACAAAAGTACACTGATATATCTATATATTTAAGCTAGCAGCATACTGCCGCATCAAATATATGACAATACAGTGTTTCCAAGTTTAAATATATTAACAAATATTCACTGAAATAAAGTAACATATAGAAAATGCAAAAAAATGCGGATGAGGAAAAGAGAACGGCAGTTTCAATATGTTTTGAATAGGATATAATTTAAGATTCAGAAACAAACTATACTGAGATAAGTTAATCTTAACCATGTATTTTAGACAACTTACCTGTCAAACCAACAGAAAGAAGCAACAAAATGGTTAAATATGCTAGCATAACTGCACTCGAAACTGTTATCTCTGCTATACAAGGTAAAAGCTCTGATCTAAGTATTTATGTTTATTTAGAACGTAGTTCCCCTCGTGACTGCTGCCTTATCGTAATGAGCATTTTCGTCGTGTTCTGGTTTTTGTGCAACCTAGACGCATTTAAAGATTGAAACACACATTTTTGCCTGAAATTTAAATGATGAAATACATGTCCGTTATTGTGTCTACGAAGGAGGAAAAATGACATGTTATCCGTAACATGGTGTCATTTAGCCATGTTTTCCGTAACATGGTGTCATTTAGCCATGTTTTCCGTAACATGGTGTCATTAAGCTATGTTGAGAAAATATCATACAATCAAAGCATTATGGTGAGGCCACAACTTTTAATTATTATATATACCAAGAAAACACATTTACAAGAAACGTGTTAAACAAGCTGTTTGCAATGTCAATATATGGTGTAATACGGGTGAAAGTCGGATGAGTATGGGGTCAACGAACTAATTGTGTCGCATATTGCTCTGTATTTTTTGTGGCAAATGGTTATTTAGGCAAACAAATTAAGGTCAATAAAAGTTATGACAACAACAGCCCGAGTAGTTTTTTTGTCATAGTGTAGTGAGTGACGTAACTGTTGTGAACCATGTTGTCAAGGACAATGTTCAATTCCAAAGCAAGTATAAGTGAAAAGCATCGTAATTTATCTAAACGGTATTTAAAGAATTGTTTTCATCCTTTTTTTGTAACCTTGTTCCCGTTTCTATACGATTATTATTGTAAAGAAGACTCTCAAACATGGTACAATATCTCTTCTAAGTTTGTAATTATCAGGAAAATAAGCTAAGTTTATTCTTTATCTCAAATATCTTACATCGATGAATAAAAAATATTAGATAAGCACAGGGGAAAAATCTGAAAAAAAATGCGTCTTTAAAATACAAACATATTAGTACATAAATATTACAAAAGATGAACTATTTAAGCCAAAGATGCCATTAAGGTTAAAGGTAATGTATCGCTATCCCACTTAATTGCCACATTTGTTTCTCCCATTTAAAATGAAAACACAATAAAAACTAAAGGGACAAGGCAAGCTGTCGGAGAAACCCTGTTTAGAGACACAATGTAAGGGTCAAAACGACACAAAATGAAAAACACTAACGTATATAAACACCACAAACAAACCACACTAGCATCAAACGCTAATGAGTTCATCCAACAAGTTTTGCCTCATCCGAATCTCGAAGGAAAAAGTAAATGTATTGTATAAGCCTTTGTATCATCTTTGGCGTAGCCGGGCATCGACGTGCTTAAAGATAATATTGTCAATACCTCAAAATTGTGTGAACCTTGAAACGCGAAACACATGTTCATAGAAACAAAACGCTCATGCAAAGAGAGCAACCGTAACTCTAAGTGTTATATTATGTGTTAGCCTGAAATATGACGAACAGGCGTTGGGTATCGCTTCGCTGTATTAACAGATACTTATGAGTAAAGGTGTTACTATTATATATTGTAGAATAATCATTTTTGCCATCTATAGTTAACCACTGCGCTGCCTCACCTTTCCTCATGTGTTTGCATGTTGTTAACCTTACATTGGACGCAAATGTGTCACTAAAAGCTCATCTGAGTTCACGTGACGCTGAATACTTAAATAAGAATTAAGAAGTAAGTATTAGTACGGAATAAGCAAAACTATTTACTAACCTTATCATGTAAATGGTATTTCAAAAAGTAGTTACTGCTTTTTTCTGTTTTAGACTATTCTATATATAAAAGTTGGTGCTGTTACCCAATAACTTTACCTTTTTATTTATTTTCAGATGTTTCCTTTGTTCATGTTTAAACACAATTGAACATTTCCGTAACAATACCACACCCATGGTAACTGCGTGAACAAACCAAACGATGGCCCTTTTTAGAAGTACACGATTCTAGCCATAACAGACATAAAATAAAACGAGTGACATACATACAATAAGCAAAGTTTTCAAAAACAAGATAGTGTACAGGGACTCTAACAGCGGATACTTGTAAATTCTGAAACAAATAGACGGAGGTCTGTTTAAGTATGATGGAAACCACATATATTCACTGCCGTTTAAGAACTCATCCCAGTTTTGAGGTTTCTAGGGATCTTTCTTTATTATATTCAAAAAAAGTTTCCAAAGAAAACCCCTGCAGTTTGATTAACAGTTCGAATAAAAACTTAAATAAATGTTTTGACAGCATTTTTAAAAAGACACTTTCCGAGCAAATCTGACATTTTTGCGAAAAAGTAGCATTGCAACGTTTAATGTTAATTTACTTAAAATTATTACAATATATATATATATTAGGTCTTTTTACATTATTTTGAAAATAAACATTTTTGCAAATTTACATTAAATTATTTTTCGTAAGACAGTTTTTTTTTTTTTTTTTTTTTTTTTTAAACTGTGAACAATTCAAACAACATCATGTCTAAGTATGATCAAGACAAAGGAAAATACCCTCCGTCGAAAATGATGTTAAACAAATCCGTTAAATGACCGACTAAAATATCGATAGTATCGATAAAAAACTAATTTAGTAAATTATCAATCTGACATAAGGATTTATTACATTTAATACCTTTCACCGCCACCGCAAGAAGAATTTCCTTAGGAGTTATGGCAGCGTTAAGTGCTTTAAAAGTAGGGTCGTCAATATTAAAATCAGTATCGTTGATAAATTTTTCTATTTCGTCTAATTGTGTAGAGCGTATGTCATTGAACAGACCAGCAAAGTATTCCGTAAAGGTTTCTTTGTCGATAATGTCTGAAAGACTTTTCTTTTTAGATTTAAAATGTTTCCAGAATTCTTTTGTTTTTTTGCTTCGCAGATCATACAATTGTTTCGTTTTACACGTATTATAAGCTCTCTTTTTCTCTTTAACAAGTAATTCAAATGAACGTGTTTTTGTCACACAAAACTTATCTAATTCAGATTAAAATACGTAAAGGTTATTGAGCGCCTCTGTATACGCCTTTTTAATTGTATGGTATTTTTGGTCAAACAAGGCAATTGAGGGTTTATAAATGCAACTTCTACTATTATTCTACATTACATACATTTATATATTATTTTTACTTGCTGAATCTGAGGATGACTTATAGTACCTTTTGTCTATGTTGAGTAACTGGTGTACATCAAATGTAATGACCGTTCACATTAGTAACAGTATTATAGTGCATTTAAGACCACCTTCGCAACCTGTGGCAAACTATGTATTTAAGTGTGGTAATTCGAATTTGGATATTGTTAGGCAAAAGATGTACATAGGGATAATGCTGTCTGCGAACTAAGACTTTAACATCACTGCTAAATTAGTAGCACAGAGCTAACCGTGCTTTAGGACTTCTCATAACTAAATTTAAGAATTTTGATAGTTTCCCATATAAAGTTTGTACCAAACTGTTTAACATTTGGGTTGTTTCAGTAAGAAGCTATGGTGCATCTATTTGTGGTACTAAATCTTATAGTTGTATTAATGCAGTACAGAATTGAGCTATGAGATTTTTCTTAGGTGTCGGTAACTATACCCCTAATGTAGCTCGAGAAGTGAATACGAAAATGTTAAATGTTAGAAAGTGATATTAAATAAAGAAGCAGATAGAACCTTTTCGCTTTCACCCCTCGAGTTGTGCATGGTGGAATGGGCTGGTCGCCAATACTGATTGATCAGTATAATTCTGTATGTAACAACTGGCATAGATGTCTGAGTTTAGCGACAGAATAATTAGAAGAATATTTGACTGGTCATCTAACAAAGCTAGCAATAATTGCAAAAAATGGTCATACATTGTTCAAATGAATTTGGTTTAAATAACTACACAGAATTGCCATTCAATCGAAAATAACTTGTATCTGATGTTAATAGTTTGCTGTTAAATGATCATGTTGCTCAGTGGAATGTTTCGATTAAAAGACCTGAAAGTTCAAGTGGGTGTGGTCGTAATAAGGAAAAGTCTTTCGAATCATAAACGCATAATTATGAGGCTGAAACATATTTTTAGATAGTTCTACCACCCTCGTATAGATCTGCCTTGGCAAAGTTTAGATGTGACGTTGCTCCTTTAAGGATAGAAACTGGCCGATATGAGCTTTTACCTGAATTTCAAAGAACTTCCCCAATTTTTTTGAACACACATTGGAAACGAGATACATGTATTATTACAATACTCCATGTATAATAGTATTAGGCAAACACTGTTTGACGTTGCATTAACCATTGAACCAAACTTTAAGCTCTTAACAGCTGTTAAAGGATATGTTTTTTATTCACCCTACCCGATCGACATTTCGTCTTTAGCAAAAGCCTGTTGTGAAATTTTAAAAACTGAAACATTTTTTTATTAAGTAAATAGATGCTTTTTATTAAATGATATATTTTGGATATTATTAAGTGAGTTTTATCTTGAAATACTCTTATATCCTAGTTATTTTCTCAACATATAATGTTTTACCATGTTACATAGACTTCCTATTTAGATCTGCAACACGAAGTAAAAGAAGATATACTGAATATCAATCTTTATGATAAACGTGATGATTTAAATTTTAAAATAATTAATTACCTTTCTTTAGATGGAGATATTTCTAGTTCACCATTATATGGTGTTTTTATTTCACAGTTGATAAGCTCTCGCAGTAAACTTATGACGGAAAAACTTCTAAAACAGGGTTTCAGATATTATAAATTAAGAAAAACTTTCTCCAAATTTGTCAATGGTCATTATAATCTTATATCAAAGTTAAAAAGTTTAAAATGAAGTAACCAGTTCCTGCGCGAATTTTTAAAAGTACAAACTGTTAAGAATGTGTCATTGCGAAACAAAATTGCCAACCCTTAAACCTAATCGTGCCCCCCCCCCCCCCCTCTCCATATATGAATTCCTTGATTAGCCACTGTTATTGATATCAATATGTAATACTACTCATATGCAATCAACTAAAACAACAATCTGAAATGTAGTCTCTAAGAACTATAGTTAAAAGATGTATCCTACTCAACGTGTCAGCAACTATGTAAGGTCACTATCTAACGTATACATCCTAAAACTACTTTCACTTTCACTTTGGTATGTTGAGAGGATCACATGTGAGCCAAATTGTAAAAATGCATGCATTGCAATGCTCGGTAAATTATTAAATTATGCTGCAGGTACAAAATATTACAATATATTTGATATAAATACTCACATCTGGAATAAATCTGTGATAACTTCTCATTGGATTCTTCTGGCATCTGGAATCTCGCCGCTTATGTCTTTAAGTAGGCGTTAACATATATGGTAGTGTCGTCAAGTACTTGTGAAAACAGGAAATTGCTGCGCCACTCGTTTTCCGTTTTGCGCTTTGTAAAACAGAAATCGAAAAATGGTATTAATGAATCAATTTCTTGTCTTGATTTCCGATAGTAAAATTGAAATCATGGAAAAGAAAAAAAATCTATCAATTTTGGTTTTCTATTCAGTCATAAGATAAACGTGAAATGATTTGAATGTTCCCTTTTCGTTTTTAGCTCTACTGACCAAAGGCCAGAATAGCTTATGCGATGGTAATGTGTACGTAGTATGTGCATCCGTGCGTCCGTGCGTCTGTAAACAATTGCTTGTGAACACGATACAGTCTTGTACAGTATCTAGATATCCATTAGAGCTCGGTTCCTTTCGAAAACCAACCAGATCCGACCATGCATGCCTAGATTATGGGCCATGAAAGTATTAAAAAATCAGTTCGTCTGTAAACAATATCTTGTGAACATGATACAGTGTTCAGTTTTGATTGTATCTCGATGAAACTTGTACAGTATTTAGATATCCATTAGAACTCGGTTCCTTTTGAAAACCAAGATATGCCCATGCATGCCTGGTCTATGGGTCTTGAAAGTACAAAAAATGGTATTTTAAGCTAAGTCTATTTTTAGCCAAGTCTACATGAGCGAAGTCTATTTTTAGCCAAGTTTACATGTAAAGTCACAATTGCTTGTGAAGGTTTGTTCAAATAATGCCCATGGGGTCATTACTGCCCCCCCCACGGAGATTGTCCCGCAAGGGACCAGTGCGGCAAATGCAAACGACCTCGGCGACGTTGGCTGAGGCCCAGGGAAGAGTTCTCTTTGTTTTGTAAGGGACGGACCCCCCCCCCCCTTAAATTGGGAAATGTTAAAAACCTTTTTGTCTGAAACCACTATGCAAATCCTTGCTATTTTGAACAAGGCTTTATTTAGTGGTCCACTACCATGGTTGTTCAAATTATGCCCCTTGGGTCAAAACTGGCACTGCCCTGGGTGTCACAATTTTCCTAGAGACTTATTTAAGAAATATTTTCAAAATCTTCTTGTTTCAAACCACAAGGCCCATACCTTTGATATTTTTTGTGGAGCATCATATATTTGTGGAGCATCATATGATGCAATTGAAAACATTTGAAATAATGCCCCTTGGGCAAAAGCTGGCCCCACCCATTTTGACTTACTTATTAATTTTTAAAGCTACAGTAATGAAATTTTGACCATGTGAACAGTTTTGCAAACAAGCATTAATGTTGTCCTCGGATGTCCTTGACTTTGACCTTTGACCGACTTTATTTTTAAAGCTACAGAAATGAAATTTTGACGATGAGTACAGTTTTGAAAGCAAATATTTTTTACCCTCAGATTGCCTTTACTTGGCACATATTAAAATAGTTCATGCAACTAATCTGCTTACAACACTTTCTGTCCTCAGATGTTAAACGTGCAGCGTTTTCAGCTAACCCAAACACTAAAAGTGAACTATATATTTGTTGTCTATTACTCAAACGTACATGCGCTGGATTGAAAATGACCACAAGAGCCATGCCAGTAGAGCATAGGCCCTTTTGGGCCTCTTGTTTCATTCAACCACAAAAAAACGAAAATAAGATATATACAGGATAGCTTGTATTTCGTTGTAAAACGAAAAAACAAACAAACAAAAACGGTATAAATAAATAAGTTTCTTGTATTGCATTCCGTGGCTATAATAAAAAAACGAAAAAGGAAAAAGCTTTTCAAGTATAGTTTTCAATTCAATAACTAAAGAAACGAAAAAGGATTTGTATGTTCCTTTTTCGTTTTTTTTACTTTTAATTTAAAAAAGGAAAGAAAAAAGGGTCATGTTTTTTAATATAAAGTGCATACGTATTTCAAGAAAACGATATATCAACACTAAATGTTATCAAATGGCATTGTTTCAGGTTTGAAATGTCATAAGATATCAGTTTCAAACCAATTACGTTCAAGCGTAACGGACTCCTAAACATGATAGGGGTCAAAAGCAGGCGTATATCAGGTTGTCAACAAATTTGGAAAGTCAACAGAATATCTTAGAACTTTTCTTAAACCAATGTTAGTAGCGTGTGTGATGTCCACGAGCGTCAATAACAGCTTGACATCGCCTCCGCATGTTGCTGATAAGCCTCCGGAGCTGTTGCTGAGGGAGTCTGGCCCATTCCTCCTGAAGCGCTGTTCTGAGTTGAGGAACCGTTGTTGGCTGGACCGGACGAGCAGAAACAGCTTTCTGAAGCATGTCCCAGGCATGCTCGATCGGGTTCATGTCGAGCGAACGAGCTGGCCAGTCCATTCTCTCTATGGTAGCATTTTCCAGAAATTGGTTTTGTGATGTTTGCTCTGTGTGGGCGCGCATGTATCATCCATGAGAATGAAATCATGACCGATTGCACCTGCATACGGTCGAACATAAACTTCCAGGATCTCGTTATAATAACGAACAGCCGTCAACGTACCGTTTTCAATTACGTGTAAGACTGTTTTCCCGTGCATGCTGATTCCGTCCCATACCATGACTGAGCCCTTGCCATAACGGTCATGTTCGGCGACACAAACTGGAGCAAAACGTTCATTAAGTCCCCTCCACACTCTGGAACGTCGATCTGTAAAGTCATTACAAAACTTTGACTCGTCTGTAAAAAGCACTGTGGTCCATTCGTTTAATGTCCATCCAACGTGTTGACGTGCCCAGTCCAAACGCTCCTGGATCTGGTATCGGGTCAATGGGATGCGAATTGCCGGTCGTCGTGCCATCAACCCAACACTATACAAACGATTTCTGATGGTTTGCGTTGAAACTCTTACGTTTGTGGCGTTCTGGAATTCATTACGTAACGAAGTGGCGTTACGAAAGCGGTTACGTCTGGCTTAAACCGCAATGTAACGATCCTGAAGTCAGATGTAGCCCTTGCACGACCACCACCATGTCGATTTTGAGCATTTCCATTCGTTTGATAACGATTCCACATCCTGCAAACTATACTTTGTGACACATATAGGTTTTCTGCCACAGTCCTCTGAGACAACCCTGCCTCCAGCATTCCAATGCCAACATGCATTTCATCAGGAGTTAAACGTCTTCTGTTTGGCATTTTGAACACAATGTGGTAGATGGTCCGAGTAAAAATCGAATACACGATGCGAAAAACAAGAAATGACCACTTGTTTAAGTTGTTACCTGTATGCCAAAACGCCTTATTTCGTGGGTATGCAGTTTTCCGTTCCGCCCGTGCACGCGCTGGTAGCAATACAATCGAAATCATCGAACATTCTAGAGGCCTACGAAGGGATAAAACTAATGCTTTGGAATAAAATAAGCATGCTTATTTGGTTAAGTTTTTACAAATAATTAATCAAGTGATCCTTATCAAATTTTGAGTAGTATATTAATCTAATTGATTTGTGAAATTGATTACTTCAACTGATGCAGAAGCTAACTAGTTCACCGGTAATAACGTTATAATATATTTATATACTAGTAAAACAATGCGAAATGATATATTTGTAAAATTTGCATGTCTGCTCTTTAATTCCAGCCAATGAAATCAATTCGATAAAATCACTTCAACTTTATAAAATGAGAGAATTTAACAAAGAAAGGCTGTCAACTACCTGTATAAATTATAAACTCAAATTTATATTTTATTTTACCGAAGTAACTCAACGTTTTTTATAGCCAAATTGATACCACTTCATTAAAATTAAAGTATGTGTGTGTATATATATGATAAGAAGTTCCAGTTATAATTTATGATATCTGAAACAATGTTTTTTTCCGTCAGAAGTTTTCTGCGCCAGCTAATTTGTTTACATATGTGCATATTCTAGAATCCTATCAACTGTGCAATAAACACACCATGATGGTGAACAATGAACATCTCCATCTGAAGAAGGGTAATTAACGATTACTATTTTAACGTGGTTATGTCACTTTGAATTTGCCAAACATACGTTGTCTGGAACATAATGTATGAAAGGTTTGTCGTTTTAAACAAAACCATCTGGTTCACTTGTTTTATATAATGAAATAAAGGTCAAATTTGCCTTTGGCTAAAAAGGGATTAAGTCGCTTTTCAACTTAACGTTTAAAATACAATTCAATACAAACATGTTTAACACTAATATATATATATATATATATATATATATATATATATATATAGGTCAAGTTTGACTTTTCTTTCAAATCACTAATTCGTGGTGGAGTTATGGCCCCAGGTACAATCTATTCATTGGCACCACATCAGTCACAAAATCCAGCCTAGTGAACAATATAGAGCCAAAAGTTTAAAAGGTCGGGCCGAAAGGTAACATTCAAACAATCATAACAAAAACGTTATATTAAAGAGCTAGAGTTTCCTTACAAATATGTAGGTAGAACCGTTGAACTTAACATTAGTTGGAGCAATTTAACTATTTTTCTCTATAACAATCTATAGGAGATTTGGAGACGCCAGATTTCCCAAATTGTTGCAATGAAGGAAAACCCAATCTCAGAGAACTTAGCCTTTTAAGAACCTATAGTGCTTAAGGAAAAATTCTCAAAGTTTCCTTTTCTATTTTTTGATTTACAAGAATTTTTCTAAAATAATGTCCACTGGGTGGTCGAAAAAAAAGAAGGAAAAAAGACACAACATGCTCTAAAAGGGTGAACATCAGAGAACAAAATAACAGCATTGAAAATGTATATCATTTACCTGACATTTTAGATTCTTAAACTGCTACTAATGCATGTGTTAATACACTCAAAGTTCCAAAGTTCTAATTAAACACACAGTTTAAATCTTACATACTGTGCATATAGAACATCAATGAAATTGACTATAAAGCATGTATACATGTATAACCTACACATTTTATCAAAGATACATTGACTATCACTCAGCAAGACATTTGTTTAGCTTTAAGGGTATGCTAAAGCAAACATGAATGCAGAACACTTACAAAGTGACCAATATTAAATTAAAAACAAAACAAAGAGATGGCGCATTTTACGCATTAAAATACACAAAAAGTGCAATGTATTAAAACGATACATTACATTTTCTAAACAGTGTCCTAGTTATTTCAATATTGGAAAATGTCATACCAATTTTGTAAACCTTAATATTGTGAAAACGAAAGCAATTCCTGAATAACTAAAAACCAAACTAGACCTAGATCACTGTAACGGATTCATCGGGAAGAATCCGGTTGATAGCCGTGCCGATTGTTTCATTCACGTCAGCCCGCAGAATTACTTTACTGGTGCCAACCAGCGATAAGAAACCACAAAACGATACTTCACAAAGTATGTATATTCCGCCATTGACTGGCACACATGCTATCACTATAAATTGGAAAGTACGGCTACGGAACAACAAACTAGTCGAGATCTACTGCTTTCGTACTTTTATCTGTTGTTTTTTTCCGTTTCGCACCAAAATCAATACGGTCGGGAAAATAATTTTGAAAAAAAAGTGAAATTCAATTTTATATTTTTGTACTTTTCGGAAAAGTAGACACGCCGGTTTTGTAAACCAGTTTATATAAAAGTAGTGGCCTTATAATGTTATATCTAGGTACAATTGTAGTCTTAAATCTTTTTTGCTCACAATATTTCTCATCCTGATTTTCATGGTGATTATTTTAATAAAGAAAATTCATAAAATAAAATTGTTTCCAGCAGCTAGTTGGTCAGATAGACTCCATGAATTGCTGGGATCTTATTTAAGTAGTGGATATAATGGCAATACTTTGAAGAGACCTGGTTTTTGAGGATGGATTCCTTATTAACAATATAAAGTTAAATATGGCATCCTTTCATAACTAAGCTTTCACTCTTTTAATTTAATTAAGACAAATGCAGATTCGTGTTATCTTTAAAACCGTTTTTTTCGTTCGTTTGGCTCCCTCGGAATGTTACAACATGTGACATCACTTTTTATCCCCCGCCTATGAAATAGGGAGGGGGATATTGAAATGGCGTTGTCCGTCCGTCCTTCCGTTCGTCCTTCCGTCTTTCCTTCCGTCCGTCCGTCCGTCCGTCCGTCCGTCCGTCCGTCCGTCCGTCACCTGCGTTTTCTCAGTAACTAGCCGGTAGAATTTCATGAAACTTAAAATAAATATGAACCACTATACTGGAATGATGCCCGTTCAAAAAAAAATTCGATTGGTCAATTGTCCTTGGAGTTATTGCCCTTGATTTTTTGTAAAATGCACATTTACAGCCATTTCTCAGTAACTAGTTGGTAAAAATTCTTGAAACTTGAAATAAATATGAACCAACATACTGCGATGATGCCTGTTTATTTATATTTTGGATTGTGTAATTTCTATATGAGTTATTTGCCCTTGATTTATTAAAAGATCCATGTTTGCAGCCTTTTCTATGCAACTAGCTGGTAGAATTTCATGACACTTGGAATAAATAAGAACCAACATACTGTGATGATGCCTGTCTATTTTTCTTTTGGATTGGTCAATTTTCCTTAGAGTTATTGCCCTTGATTTATAAAAAAAATCATTGTTTGCAGCCGTTTCTCAGTAACTAGCTGCTAGAATTTAATGAAACTTGAATGTTATATGAACCAACATCCTGCAATAAACTTCTTCGGTGAATTTCTACGACTACATTTTTATCTCAACTATTGAGTACTATTTTGCAATGATTGATGTTTCCGAGTTAGCAGTTTCGGAAAAGACAGTTTTATTTAATCATCCCTCTGATTTATTTCGTTAAAATTTTTTATCATAAAGTAGTCCCGGTCGATATTTTATAATTTGGCTCGGAAAGGGATAAACCAATGTGCTTATCTTATTCTTTCTGAGATTTTTTTTAACCTTCAAGCACAAACAAGCCATCAAGCACAAAGAAGCCATCGTTGGCGGGGGATATCTTTTCACTGAAAATGCTTGTTCAAATTTGACTAATGCTAATCATTTGGAAAAAGATTTTACCAAATATGTTTTGTTATTTGAGATTAAATAGTTTTTCTTTATTTATAGAAGAAAGCCTTTCGGTGCTACAATTGAGTCTTGAATACAGGGAAGTCGGAAAAAATTGTTGAATGTCAGCATCTAAAAACACTGGAATGGCGAGCCGGACTTCGAGAAAGTTCAAGGAAATAGTGACTTTTAATCCACGCAAAATCGCTGCAAACAAATCGCTAACAATTTCTCATAGTTATTGCAATAACACGTCAATAATATGAAATAGAATATGAAATGAGTTCACCCAATGTGATCAGGTTAACATTTTCCAGCGTGCTTCATCTCTTTTTAGCATCCATAATAACTTATGGAGAAAGTACGGCTTGTTTCTTACAACATAATTCCCTCGTTAGAATAGCAGATGGAGCATTGGTGCAAAAGGGGAAATGAACTTTACGTAAATGTGAAAGAAGGTATTGCCATTTATTTCTCCATTGCCTACCTGCACGCGTCATCAGGCAAGGTGTTGTTATTTCAACAGAGGAATTGTAGCAATACATGACAAGGTACTACAAGAAATTTCAACATGTCATGCGGGTGTATGTCATGTGGGTGTGCTGCATGCCGATCATCTTGGATTCAGCCCGTACGAGCAGCAGGAAAGTTCGCATCATACACCAAATGATCTAATGCACAACATGCATGACTGAGTCAATGTGAGCTAGAGGGCAAGGTGCTTCATTGTTTCAGAATGGACGAGGAATTTTGGCAGTTTTGAAATGCAAACAGGACTGTATCAGAACCAGAGACTTAACAGAGATTAGTCAATGCCGGTTAATCAAGTATAATCAAGTATAAAGCCAATGTGTACAACGAAATTTCCATCTACTTCATGTACCTGTGCACTTTATTATTATTTGAACTAAGCACATTGCCTTTTTGGAAAAGTGTTTTAGTAATTACGTTGGTTCTGTTGGAAAAAAGGTTATTTGCAAAAATAACTGATTATTTCCATAACATATGCATGATTGTCATATTCCTTCGTCTCGGCCATAAGCAATGGCGTTTCTTAATTTTAAAGGATTAAACTCCGACAGAAATCAAACAAAATACAATAGCATACATCACAGAGATAAATTCCACAGACTGAGCCATCTTTAAGTAGCAAATGTTTTAATATAATAGTAAACACTAACAGACCACTCCTCTTTATGTAATATCTTTTTTGAATTGGATACACTCTCAGAATACATGTACCTCCAGATTTGCATCACCCCATACTTAGCATTAGCAATGAGTCCAAATGAATTACTGTACACACTCCTTTTCTTGCCAACCTCAACAACAAATAAACTCCAGTGATTCTTTTTTTCATTTATAGTTATAGGTTTGTATTCTTGCATTAACCAAACTGTTCTGCTTTCTAAACTATGGAAAAAACAACAACTTTGGAATGCGTTCGGTCTGCTATCCTTAAAAAAAACCCCGGAAACCCATCCGCCGTTAGCATGTATTTTTTCGTGCCATTTGCTTTAATTTAGTGTAAGAAAGCAAGTATGTTGTCTGAGGTAAGCCACCTGTTTTTGTCAACTATGTAATTGATGAATAACTTTGTGATCTTAACTCCGGAAATACATTGATACAATTTTTCTGAAATTGAATATAGATTTGGTATGTTTTCTCTAGGGCATGACATCATACTCTACGTCTTTCAAAAAGTCTTAATTTTCTTAAAATGATATTGTAGAATTAAAAAAGTGAAAAATTCAAACAATCTTTAAATTTAAAATCAGACTTCTGTATTTCCTTACCAGATTCTATGTCGTCTGGCATACCTGAATCAAAGATAACTGACTCTAAACCAGGTAGTAAAATAAAACTCAGGTTATGTCGGGTGTTGTTTAATGTATATACAATCTGTAGTGGAATTCCTATACTAAACTGTTTATGTAATGCTTTTAATTCTGATGTTGTTTTTTCCAAAGTAAACTCAGTTAAGTATACGGAAAAAGAGAGGCAATACGGTTTGACATAGATAGCCGTATTCGAACAATTTTTGCAGGGAGTATTTGATTTGATATTTTTCTTGAATTTTGCATTTGCAAACATTTCAATCGCCTAATGTTAACTCTGGGAACATTGGGAACAGCGTTGACTCTATGATTAATTTCCGAAATATTAAAATTCTAACAAGATATGCATGAATGAGAATTGATCGAAACAATTTCAAAAAACTCTTTTTTAAATCAGTACTATATTGTCTGGGACCCCCCCCCCCCCCATGACAAGTATGAATCATCGAAAACGAATTGACCCAAGTCAAACTCATGGTAGTGTTGAACTGATTTTGAAATACCATAAGTAGGCAAAGAACGACACATATTTCTGTTAAACTGAGAAATATTGCTGAATATTGCACCATTGACAGCTCTACGAAAGGTCTCTGATTTAATTAAACAATTTATAACGTGCATTAAAGTCTGGCGAATCGGATGTGTTTTTCTGTTATAGACAACCGTACATGCCGTTTCAGCAAGTAAAATCAGAATTTACATGTCATGCACTTTCATGTCTACATGAAATCAATAGAGTCAGACCTAATGACAGCCGTATAATGACCAGTGGTGGGTGTATTTCCACCATGACATACAATACTCTTCAATGTAAATGTTTCAGGGTCTCCCTTAATATTTATTTAAGTAATTGTTTCACTTATTAACACATTATTTTGTAATTTAATGCTAGCATTTCCGTACTAGAATATACAAAATAAAACAATTATAAGCCTATCTTTTTTTATATCTTTTCTTGTCGGGGATGCATGCAATATTTTTGACAATGTGGGCAGAATACGTCAAATGGATCTGATGATTCAAACATTTCATTTAAAAGTTCTCCAACGGATATGTTCTGTTCTTTTGGGTCCAAATTTAAAATTATCTAATTGCAGTTACTACTTTCAGGCATTCTCGAAACATTACAGTCGCAGCACATTGTGTTGTATGTATTAACAATTTTTCCATCGACTAGGCTCGATATTTCACACATTAAAAAGGTCAATAATTCCTGGGCATTTTGTTGTTGGTCCTGTGTAAAATTAATAGAAGATCAAATTTCAATCACACATTTAAAGTATTTCCCTCAAGATATATTTTCCTGGATTTGTATGCATAAAATACCAAATATCTCGATATGGTTGCAAGTCACCATCATCGTCTACTTGAATGACTTCAGGGGTGCCACTTTTAATAATTCATAAAATAAATTCGTAAAGAAATAAGCTTGCATCACAGAGTTAAACCAACAAGTATTGACCATGTATTTTAGTTTACAAATATCTTCTAGTTTTAGATTTATATTTGAGCTTATGTCATTACAACGCTCATCTGAAATCGTACAATAGGAATGTTCTTCGCATTTAGTTTCATTCGAAAATGAAAAATATTCTACCAAACTTGTCTTTCAGGTTTAAACTTTTGGAGTTTGTTGGAATACAAATAGGTTTTAGTACCACTTTGATATTTTTTAAATTTATTTTCTTATTTGAAAAGTTCTCTGAGGGTCTTTTCTTATTCCAACCTTCGTGTAATAGTTGTTGCGACGTTCGTAATTTATTGGTGTATTTGCAGTGTCTCAGTTGTCTAAATCATATTTACGTTTACGACTTGGAATTTTTTGTTGTTGTTTTTTTAGAATGCAAACGCCAACTTCCATTGAAAATCATTGAAATGGCTATGCAACTTCTTACTGATCTCGTCAGGTTTGTATTTGGATCTACCAATAAGGTCAAGGTATTTCCATATTCTATACCTGTTTTCGATGTAACTGTTTGTTAAAGTATTGGTTGCGAAGAAGAAGCTAAAAGCTGGTATTCTTTTTCTGAAAATCTGTTTCCGTCAAAACTATCCTTTGTAAAATTTGAAAACATCGACATCACATTCGCAAGATGTTGAACTGTGTTAACGTTTTAAAAAGTCTTGGAATGTGGATTTTATTTTGTTGGTTTATGTCTTTCGACGCTAAAGTAATACAAATATCCAACAAAAGTTCTTTAATGGCATTTAAATGCTGAAATGTCATTAAGAGACCATCAATTTAAAAAAAAATGGTATAAGTGTCTTTTCAGATACTTCTTCTTTCTTGAGATATCGTTTGCAGGAGTTGAGATAATTTACTTAGTCCTTAAAGTATCTGCTAGCGTTGCTTTTCCTTAAGCAAACAATTAAGTCCTCTTTATATACTGATCAAGATCTTCAAAATTAAAGTCTTTGAGCGCTGCCAATATAGTAACCATTGACTGATCACTAACTAACATTTCAGGTTGTTAAGTATAGTTTTTATAACCAATTTTCTTTTCCTTTTCAGCTTGAATGAAAGATCTTAGCAGTCTTAAACAATTGGCAAACTTTGATCATTGCTTACCATAGCAGTCAAAGGAATAGCCATTTGACCAAGTGATTGTATTTTACGGCCATTTCATAGTAAAAGATTTTGTTTTATCCTTTTCGAACAATACCGCCAGTTGCATCCAAAAACAGGTGCCTTTCTGAAATATCTTGCTTAATTTGTCCGCGATAATAAGAGTAACAAAACCATTTGAATACATTTTAAATAGACTGTACAATAAAAAGCACTCATGTGTCATTAATGAGCGTTTAACCAAGTTTCCGTTGTCTTTTTGGCGCTCCAGAAAAATGGTGATAACGAAAATTAAAAACACAGTATGGGTTGCTTTTTCTATTATTTTTAAAAACATATTTTCCCAAGAATTTCGAGGAAGACAACGTTTCTCTCTTGAATCAAACAAAATATCAAATTGTTCTACATCAACTTTACTTTCAAAAAGCGAACACAAGTAAAATATATCGGATAGTTCAAACCATAGAACTGTATTTAATGAAGCCATAGATATAATTGGTTCTGGAACTGTGGGCCTATTACGTATGTTCTCTTTTATATCAACATCATTTATTCAGGACACAAAGCATTAATGTTCTCATTATCATATAATTCAATATTTTTATTATTGATTTGTGAAGTTGTATTACTTTCATTATTATCTATATTAGACATATCCTCACTCGTTTTGTAATTACTGTTTGAGGTACGGGAAAGGGACGGACCAGATGTTATTTAGTTCTTTTTGAAAGGAGCCCCACTATCTAAAGTCTCAGTTACACTTGTGACTTTTTTCTGAAATTGAAGTGTGATATGTACCGGAAATAATTGGTTGAATTTTCTGTTCTACGGTTTTGAATCAGACGTAAATTCTTGATTTTTTTACCAAATTAGAGCTCCAAACGAAGATTTTTCTAGCAATTACATGATATTCCCTTCCCTTAATTGTGAGTCATCCTGCGTTGAATTTGCAACCGTTTTGATCACAAATGAACATTATAACGTTATTGTCTAAAAAATACTTAATATGTATTTTAAAATTTATAGTGATAATGTAACAATAATGAAACCATTGGCCAAACATTCATATTCAACCATCAATCCCTTATTGCGCCATAAACAATACTGACCTGACAAAAATGATCTAGGATTTAGTTTCCCATCTTAAAAAGCTTACTTAATATTACTCACTGGAGACTGAACATAACGATCCGACGAATCTGTTTGTATCCATGGAAATTGGTTCAGTCGTAGATTCTACTTCGGAAGAAGAACGCACGACTCTTTTGTGTGATTTCTTTTTTAAACGGAAAAGGCGGTCCTTTCACTTTCTGTAAAAGTATGTAGTTAAACATTTAAAATTTACCCAACTTATCTCAGAACGCACAAGTGACGTTTTCTTAGGTTTTCCGCCACCGCTAAGAACTTCGACGCAAGTTTCAGCAACTCTTCTGACTGTTACCCATTCACTTGACCACACCTAATAATACTTCAAATCGCCGTCTTGTATATTATGAAGAGGATGCCTTAAATGTCGTTAATACCATTGATTTTAACTCGCAAATGAAAACAGCAGCCATTTACCACTGACGAATCTGACATTTGGTATGCCTTATGTTTGTAGGACCGGAGCATTGTATCGTATATCTAATGGCAGATATTCTAGTTTTTGTTCGTTTATCTCAGGTTTAACATATTATCATTTAAAAGTCTACTGGGTTTAAAGAACGTGAACGATCAATATTGGTAATTCATACAATATAAATATATAAACTATCATCCGTGTGTATTTATATACCATATATACCATATATACCACAAAGAAACACATTTCAATGTACATTAATTAAGGCCGTATCAAATGAGACATTCAAGGGGGTTGGATTATATTTTTTCATACATTGAAATTGCCCTTTAACGAGAAAGCAACTATTCAAACATTATAATGATGATAAATGTGCCTGTATATAGATATAAAAAAGACAAATTAAATAGAAAACGACGCCATGCGACAAAGTCAGGTTTTAAATGATTGACAAAAGAACTTTGTTGTGAGATTCCGATTTTAATAGTGTTTTCTTTCTCTATTAATATCAACAGTGACCTTGACCTTGGCCGTTGGGGCAACAAATGCAACCCCATGGAATTCCTTTATATACGTTTTCTTTATACCAAGTTTGATCGCCATTTGCCAAAATTAACTAACATTATTCGATACCATTGGTAAGTTTGACGCTAACCATGTGCGGGCACGCCCAAACAATGGCATATATCATTCTTCTTTAGTTAAAAATATTAAAATATGCCTGTCAAAAGCTGTAAAAAAGAAATAAAAATAGTCAAGGGCCATAAAGGATTAATATGGAGTTATGTAGCGTAATTGTGTGATAGCCGTTAACAACTGTGAAGTTATAACTTAATTGAATGAAGGGTATAAAAGTTTTTAAATCCAAACTTGCCCTACAACCTGACTTGATATGCACAAAAACTTTGGCTTAATTTTCTGAGTCATTCAGGTGCCATACTGTGAATTTAGGATAATATGAAGTTATGTTACCTCATTGTGCGATGATCCTTAACAACTGTGTTAAGTATTAAGTGAATTTAATGAAGACTATTGAAGTTATAGGTGAAAATGCCGATTTGCCCTAAAATTAACCGGACGCCGACGCCGGGGCGAGTAGTAAAGCCTCTTATTCTTCGAAAAGTCGAGCTTAAAACCCATACAATATATTAATGAATAGTCCGCGACACGAGATGTTAGGTCTAAGGGTTAATATATTTTTTCTCAAATGTGAGATAAACTATTCGACAGTAATCTATTTGTCAACACAAATATTTATTTCTTTTTTACGACCTTAATATTTATGAGATATAAATCAAGTAATATCTAACAGTGTAGATGGCATTAATCTGCTGAGTTTATATGACTGTGTAATAACAGTATTAAGTGTTTTAGAATATGTTTTCATCTCTATGTTACATGTTTAAAATAAACATGTCCACAAGCGGTAGAGATTTTATCATATACTAAATGGCTTTAATCCCAGTATGTTAAGCTATTATATTGAGGTTGTGTGGATGTTTTTCTTTTTTTCAAAAGGCTTCACTGCTCGATCCTTTATTGTCTGTATTATGTGAACTATTTTCAGGCAATTTCTTCATCTTAAATGTAGTTATCTGATAAAATTCCAAAAAGAAGCATAGACTTAATTTGAACACCTTGAAAACACTTTTTTCTCCTCCGTCACGTCAATTCATCCTTTTGCCATGTCCAGTTCGATATTCTCGACGCTCTCCAAAAGCGTACAATTCCTCAACATGCAAGAGCTGCATGCATTTCATACAGGAAATACACGTAGTTCCTGTATGAAATGCATGCATGCATTAACAGATATGAAGAGTATGACTGAACTATGTTTAGATATTTATCTTTGTTTAGGTAGTTTAAAAGATGAAGTATTCTTTTTTTAACTAAGGACAATTATTTCTGGCTGCATATCCATCTTTTCGACTTCGAGCAGTCCTTGTGCCATGCCAACTTCCAAAACCTCGGCGCGCTCATGAAAAACGTACAATTTCTCAAGTAATACAAGCGTTAAGCATTTTCAAATAAAGCTTGTGCAATCTTTCCGGACAAACCAATTCGAGCATTTAACTTTTGAGTATCTGAATACTAGCAGTGACCTTCACCTTGTTCCTACCATCCCCAAATACAATAAACAACTTGCAATGTTGCAAGTTTAATTAATGTACATCATCCTAATTAAATTTATTGAGAAGAAAACCTAAATTTATGTTGTTAGTAACTGTAACCTTGACCTTGGCATGGTATTTGATCACATAAGCTTATTACACAACATTTTCGAATTCATTTTGTATTTTACTCAAGATACTTAGCGGAAACCATGTTTCTACTTAAGTAACAACTGCCCTTACTTTGACCCCACAAACCTTGAAAGATCCCAAGCTACGTCTTCATTAGCTACCTACACACTAAGCTTCATCCCTATCTATAAATTCTAAAAATATTGTGCAGGAAATCATGTTCCATTTAATGTACTTGTGATTGACCCACACACTCTAAAACCAATGGCAAGTTACGAATTCACATAAGCTAGCTACACACTAATCAAATTATCAATAAGCAATTCAAAGCCTAAAGTTATGAAACGGAAACCACCTCTTTGACGCCATCCCGACCCACCCTAATCTAGTAACCATGATTTTTATTCCAAAAGACTGGTTTATAAAATATTTGAAACTCGAACGTAGGATAGCTCGTTGATTATATAAATGCATACCTATCCATTCGTCTCCGTCACATCTATCAATCCTCGTCCCTTGCCCTCTTTCTAAGTCTTGACGCACTCCTAAAAAATTCCTCAATTGAATATATACACAAATGTACTAAAGTAAACTTGCCCTTATGATCATTTTAATTTCCATTTAACAATTTCAGAACTACAAAACTAATGTTACAAAATAAAGTTATATGTAGTTGAACGATGCATGAAATGATAAAAATATAATTTTTTTACGAATTAAGAATAATGCATATATAACAATTTTGAAAACACTTCTTCTAAGGGAGCGACATCGACCGCTGAAATACGTGAGTTCAGTTAGCAATGCTTGACATTGAATAAAGGATTAACACTTAATAGTTAAAACTACGTTAATAGACAAATGAGAATAACGTCACGGCAAAATTCGTTAATCGACTAAGGGACCAAAGTCACGTAGTCAAATGTAAAAACTAAGGATGCACGAAGAAAATGTTGCTGACAGATTTGTTTCAAATGAAGAACAATAACACATTAGATTTATAACGAACATCAACTCATAATCGGGAATCGAGAATGTTTGTCGAATTGTATATGATCACAAAATAAGCAAATGACATACGCACCCCTAAGAAACCAAATGTTACATCTATATCGGTTTCAGTGTACGGGAACTCATCGCCTTCTGAAAAAATCCGCAATAAATTATAACACAACTTCATATCACCAGTACAACTCCGAAAAACTTAAGCTCATCAGCCAGCGATTTGTTAAAGTTTTTTGACACATTTCAGTGAACTATTTCAGTCAGAATAATATTACTAACCATAAAAAAGTGTTTTGAGTGGCAAGCATGAACAAATTTCTACATTAATGAAACGATCATATAGATCACATTTTCAGCTTTGGACTGACGGACAGTGTTATTTCCAGATTCTACCCGAAACGTTTGTTGAGGTGGCTCTAATGAGCTTTAGAATACAGACTTCATTTTTAGCCAATGAAATTGCAGAAAGGCAATCATTAAGTACTAGCCTTAATTATTTAGAATGTCATTATTCGTGGATGTTTAAAGGCCCGCCTACTGTCACTCATCTGATAAACATTCCCTGCGTCAGATTTTGTTTAGACACAGTGTGAGCCAATGGGGTAGTATTCTAAGAAAGTTAGATGACATGAAGTAATATTCAAATGATTCTTATTCATTAAAATGCTAACTTTTCTTCGATCATTTAATTAAGGAATAAATTTCGGGCTTGATGTCAATATCGGGGTATGAACGCAACTGGGCTGGTCAAAGTGTGTGGAGTCCGAAGGACTCCACGCATACTTTGATCAGATCAGTTGCGTTCATATCCCCGATAATGACATCAACCCCGCAATTCATTACTTATATTTACACCAATTGTTCATTATTTCATTTAATAATTGTTAAAACAATATTTCATTTCAGAAAATATTTCAGTAACCCTTTCTTACCCATTCTGTAAATAGAACGACCCGACTGTAACCGGAAGCTTTTTTTCAAATGACGTCACAATTACGCGGGAAAAGATCAACCACTTGAAATAACTTTTAAACGTAAAATTCAAACACTTATGGCAACAATACATTTAAAATTTAAAAAAATAACCCATTTTAAATGTTGATTGATATTTTACGGGACCTGCTGACACAATACAAACAATAACAAGATCAATATTTTTCATGTATATTGTTATGTGATGAATTGCGATCCGAACATATCCGAAGATGTTGCGTTCATCGATTGATAAACGCAATTGCCGAAAGGCAGTTCATTTAAGGAATGGAAGTTAAATGAGGTGAAAATATTTTATTTTTAGTTAGAAAATGATAAATATTTTTCCTCAAAAAGCCATCGAAAAGAAGGAAATTAGGGCTTGGATTTCAAAAACAACTAACGTTTTTTTTATCATACGATAAATTGACGGCATACAAATATATAAAGAAAACACGGGAAAATACTTTTATGTTTTACAAATAAAGAAATAAAAAGCACACTTAGATGCAAATTACAAGGCGTAATGTTTTGTCTTTTTGTTTCCACTATCCCTCCCGACCCTTTTTTCCTCCAGACACTTGTTTGCCAAAGTGTAAAATTATTCACGTAATTTTAAAAAATTGTTAAGTGGATATGTTTGAAAATTGACCATTTTATAACTAAGATTTTCTTCAATAGCGATAAACCCTAGTATAAGCAGTTTTGGTACAGAATCCCGGTTCTAAAAAAACAAAATGTAATTCCTCTCAACCTACTTTTCCTATTTTTGTGGAAAAACAAAGAACTTTCTTGTCTAAATACAGTGTCGTACATAGAGTTTTGTAGCATTTACTATCAATCCTGTAATGAGATTGTCGGTGTAACTAAAATAATAATTGAGTATAAACCCGTTTACATTTATTACATTTCGAATACAAAATGGGTCATGTTGAGCTAAATTTTGTCGATGTAGACCTGGTTTGGCGTTGGATAAGCGAAAGAAATTCTTTGGATACCCACGACAAGATATTTATCGCACTACAGTCGGAAGACTATCGTATGACTGATTCAAAACAGTCATAGGAAATAGATCCACAAACATTACGGAACAAAAAGGTGGATTGAAATCTGCCTCACGACGGTGCTAGTTCGTACAAAAAAACTTTGATAAAACGGCTAAACGGTTTTAGGTACTTCGTATGAAGCTCGTACGCAAGAAAGGCCTCGTACGAAGTTTAATAAAACAAAAGGCTGTTTTCTAGGGAAAACGTACGGGACTTTTACATATTTTACAAGTGATTTCAAGCCAGTGATTGCTGAGTAATAGTGTGTCGCACCAAAATAGAACAAGGGTAAACTAATTCAAACTTAAATAATGTTAAAATAAATGTGAATGAAATAGTTAAAGATGCACTCTCACAGATTAACCTTTGTAACATCTTTTTTTTTGTCTTGGAAAAAGCAAATTTTTGTGTAAATATCTACAAACCAATGATATAATATTGCTGACAAAAAATCAGATCGTAGATTTTCATATATCCGATCGAAAATTAATGTTTTATGGCTAACGGTTTAAGAAAAATGCATAAAACATCATTTTTTAAACTTAAATATAAACATCTGCGATCTGATTTTTTGTCAGCAGTCTTATATAATAGTTTCCATGGATTTTCTCAAGAATTGGCTTGTTCCAAGACAAAACAATTGTCAAAACGTTCAATTTGTGAGAGTGCAGCCAAATCCAATATTACCACCACTTGGTCATTTTAAACCGATCGTAAAATATCACGACCCAAAATAGCCGCCATTTAACCATCCTAAATGCGAATTGAAAACGTTTTATGTAACACTCATATCCATGAATTTACAATTTGAGAAATATCTGGAAGATAAAGCATCAACTGAATGCATAGTTTTAGTGACCCCCTCCTCCGGCAGATATGTTTCTAATAATGGGCATATTTTACATATAAAAACACTGGAACTATCTTTCATTTGTATTATTATTATTATTATTATTATTATTATTATTATTACATGTAATAGCAGTAGCAGTAGCAGTAGCAGCAGCAGCAGCAACAGCAGCAGTGATAGTGTAGTGGTAGCTGTGGTAGCGGTAGAGGTAGTGGTGGTGGGATGATAGTAGTAGAAGTAGTTGTAACACTAGCGCTAGCGGTATTAGTAGTTGCAGCAGTAGCAGTAGTAGTAGATCTGCGCCCGTTGTGGAATTTGTTTTATAAATAAAAAAGCCTGCCTTTTTGTGAAATCCTGTTTTGAAATAACCAAAAACACAGATTGTTAAATGAAAACAATGTAATTTGCAATGTGTATTTGAGGACTTAGCAAAGTTTACGAAAAAAGATAATAAGATAATGGTGTTGAGGGAGCATTTGCACTCTTTCATACAAGTGCTACAAGGATAGGACTAGTTTCAGGTGTCATACACTCAACATCGTTCAAACAATGGCTTGTTTCTCTGTGGTTTATTGCGGTCGGGTCAACGAATACATTCGTATTTTTGTAACAAGGAAATGAATTTATGTTACTGTATAATTGACAATCTATCATCAAAAGCCGCTAGAAATAAGATATTTGCACATAACACATGCATATAACCGTAATAATTAAATTGAAATTTCAACAATATTTCAATGTAATAGTTGTTCATTCACGTTCTTAAATATGTAGCAAAGTATGTATGTTTAATTCTTGCAAAATATTGCATCTCAAACTAAATAATAGTATAAAAATGAAACCATTTGGTTTTTTAACTTCGCATTCCATTTTGTTTTGATTTAAACTTTGTTTTTGTGTTATCAGCAAATTTTAATTTGACTTAGATTCATCCGAAATCAATACGTTATTTGATGTAGTTGTAATTGTACGCAGTTTGATAGCACTTGAAATATTACAGTCTGAAACCTTTTTGCAGAAAACCTATGCATATAGCCAAAATTATTAAAACATCTCCGATAGAATATTCCTTCGCGAGGGTTGCTTCCTCACACTCAAAACAATAGCAAAGAAACTAGGTTTTAACCATGCAAAAGATTGCACCACGCACACAAAAAAACTGTGATTTTTACCTTTTCTTCCAAATTCGTTCGTCAATAAAAGTCTTTAAACATTTTTTTTTGTTATAGGCAGATAACAATTTGACTTCGTTTCATTTCATTTTATGAGTAATTTGATATACTTTTATTTGTAGTTCGTTTGCTATTACTAGTATTTTATGAAATAGTGTTTGTCTAAATTAAGCTTGATTCGGTAATGTAACTTTATTTGCAGTTGCCGATACAAACTAAGGATTTAAACATGTTATTATACGTGTTTTATGTTGTTTCATCCTTGTCTTATACAACTACATACTTGAACGGCTCCTAAAGTTTGTATATTTAACATAAACTTGTATCGAAATGATATGATTTCAAAGCATTAAATAAGTTGATTCATTTACCAAGTTCATTGGGAAATAAGCACTTTGAACGCAATATTTACTTATTTCGCCTTTTTTATTAATACAATGAATATCGCCAAAGGCGAACAAAATGTCATTAGTTTGTTTTCGACAATTATTATGAAAGTGACTTTTACTTTTATTAACCATCTAAAATTCAGTTTAAGAATACAGCGGACAAAACAAATGGAACCAGCGCTTTGTACTTAACACACAGCACTCTCATATATATCATAAAATAAATGAAATAGTCCATGATTATTAGTTGATATCCCTCTTAACGCTATCAAACCCGGTTATTTAAATTCAATATCTTAATATACCATATTTGTAAAATTCTAAATGGAATAAAATAACGAGGTTGCGCAGAAAGACTTTTAAATGTTCTCACACGTGCTACACTTAGAGAACAGTTGAGTTAAAACATGAACTTTTAGGGTGCTGATAATCGAAAAATAACTTGTTTGTGAACGAAATAATTAAAACTAAGCTCGATGTAGTAAAGTTGACTGTGAGAAACGAAATGTATCCGGTTTCAGAACGCTTCAGAAGTTATGAATGACATACCTTGCATAAATTATACCCCACAAGTGGGTTATTATAGTAAAGCTTAAACAGTTTCTCCCTAACACGCAAATTTTCCGCCGCAATATTTCACAGTAAAACAAAGTTTCGTTGGTGTTTCGTGTCAATACATACCTTGAATCTTTAAACATTAAGGTTTTCTTGAGACCGAAAGTTTGTTAGTAATAAAGGCATATCTGGAATTTCTTTCATAAACTACTATATAAAGACTAAACACCTAATGTCAAATCACAATCTCCAAATAGTGTACAATTGTTTCAAACACACCGAATTTGAATTTTCCTTCCGATAATGTTCATTTTAAGTAAGTACTCGAATGCTTTGTGAATTTCATTAGGATAAAAATTTTAGATAAGGCTTTAACCATTCGCTTTATATTGTTGTTAAATAGCGTTGGGTAAACAATAAAGCTTGAATTATTAATCTTTTGTTCATAAAAGTATAGTAATATAATTATATGAATTTAGAAAAAACAATAAAATAAAATATTAAATGAAATAATAAATAAATAATAAAAATAATAATAATAAAACAGATAAGTTTAGATTGACAAATATCATCTAGCTGTATTTTCAACAGTAAAAGTTATTACCAACATAGCGCTAGATACTAAGGACTTGTCACCATTTGAGTGAAACACGATCACCCTAATAAAGTCGTGCTGTTATTTTTCTTTTTTTGCATTTTCAAATTAACCATTACCAATGTATTTAATATGCATAGTTTATTGGCAAATGCATGATTTTGGTATTAGTATTATTACAACTTGATTGCAAATGTTATATGAACACAAACTGATAAATGTATTATGAATAATAGGATTGACCGATGTTTTGTAGGGATTGTTTTGCATTCCTACAACACTTTCAACAAATATATTTTGCTAAAACTGTTGTCTGATTTGTACAAAAGTTTAGAATCAAAAGTCATCACCAGTCTGCTTTTCAGAGCAAAGAGTATAAGTCAATTATTTTTAAGGCTAGTATATAAAAATCAAGATAAATGTTATTAAAGTATAAATTACAAAAGCTCGTAAGCTGATCTTCGACATTATGTATTTATTTATTACAACAGAAATGTTTTCAACTATTATCTTTATTTACAATATAAATATTTTGCACTTTCAACCTCATCATATATAATCGCAATTATCTCTTCTAATTTTCAGAGTATATTCTAACGGCAATGGTTGTGTCTGGGGTAGCGCTTGGTGCTATTGCGCACCCAAGACCCGTTCGCTCTGTTGCTGTGGACAACCCCTGTAATATGGTGCTAACAGAAGATCCTATGGAGCCTTCCGACTACATCAGCAGACTAACTGACATACAGACCAGATCTGAGGGTATCGAGCTTGATGCCCAGGGTATGAAGACACAGGTAAATAAACTAGTGTTATCCTTTTCTTCTTTTAGTTTAATTGGTTTACGCATGTAACATTTGAGGCCAATTCAAATAAATGTTCTGAGGTATACAAACAAACGTCCAGAGACAGCTTTGATTATGTATTGCACTAAGTAAGTGTCATGTAATATTAAAATACTTGAAGATGAGTGATTAATAAATACACAGACGCTTATATAAGATCATTTCATTCACACATCATTGTAAAACGGATAACACATTCAAATGTATACGGTTAATATTAAATATGTTTCCGGCTGCTTTACTCAACTGTACATTGAAAATACTGACTTAAAGTTCGTTTGCGCTTAAGTATGGACGTATTAATATACACTTGCTTGTAGAGATTTGTGTATTAGCAATTAAGTACATCATGAATTTTTCACTTGTTTATTTACAGCTAAAAGAATCTGGAAAAGTGAATTCATTTACTGCAACGATTTTGGATGTATACAACTTCATGGATACAGAAGGAATGACCATATCGCAAGATACAATTTCAGTAGCCATAAATAACGTGAGCATATCCGTCTTATATCATGTCATTATATATATATAGGGAGAAGTGAACATAAACTGTTGATTCTTTTGGAAACGTTCGAATGCGAGTTATTTGGATTATCCCGAATATTCGCGAAAGTCAACGTAATATTTGGAAATAACAACGCATTTTTTTACTTCTTTATATAAACTGCATGAATACAGTACACATTTCAAAACATATTTAATACCGACGATCCTGGCGATGTATCCATGTATTCCCTTTTGTGTTGTACTTATCTTGTATGCTGTCGTTTCGCTTTGTGATTTTCGGTTGGTATACATTATGCAAGTAAGCAATTTCCGAACACGATCGGACGATGGTGAGCGATTTGAAAGTATATCATCTTATTAGGTGGAAATACAGAGCTCCCTGTACATTTCTTTCAAATTAAACACGGTATCCTTCATTTCGATATTTATTCATCCTTTGCGGAGAATTAAATCAATCGTATTTATTGTGACACTCTTTATTTTGGAGTAAAAGTGCATCTTCAACATTCCTTCATCACTTATATTTACTTCCAATATTTGAAAACACAAGACCGTGATTTCTGCTGTATATGTCTCCAACCTGAAAGTTATAGCGAAAGTTTGGAAGTTTCCGGTTCTGTGGGTATTGAATTAGTCCCAACTCAACGCTTTCTCCTTGCTTTCATTTCACTCCTTTTAACTACTGAAGATGATAATCTTGATCAAAAAGCACGGCGATGAGCTTCAGATCAAATTATAATTATATCCCGGTAATATTTTTTTAAAAGCAAACACTTAGTCACATTGATCCGGTAAAATATTTTTACTGACGATATACGCGTCTAATTTTATCATTTATTAATGTGATATGGTTGTTTAACAGAGAACGAGCTGTACTCTTATCGTAGTCAAAGTTCACTACTAAAACAAACTAAAGTATTGCATTTCACTTATTATTGTTGATTTTATTTTTAAAATATATTACATTTGTATGATTGTGTTTTAACACACAAATACATGATATTCCGGTAATTTTATAAGTTTCAGATTTAAACTGTCTGATTTATGTTTCTTTTCTTCTATTTTGATTTAACAGCAGGTTGAGGCCTTACAGTCCCACTTCCATTTCCTGTTACAATACATCCTCCATATCCAGGACATTAAGGGCAACCACACTGTATGGACGAACGCCGAAACCTCCAATGCTGAACTTCTAAACGCCCTTGACCATCTTGAGAACCAGATTCGAAGAACAGCATGCAGCGTCGTACTCGCACTTAGAGCCAAAGGAAGTGATATGCCCGAATATGAGCCGACGCTGCTAGACAGATACACAACTTCTACTTTTCCCAATGTTTACAAAGCTTATATTCTGGCGAACGACAGTGTCAAACTTGGCTCCTACCTAAAACAAATGTATGGAGAACTTTCAAAAGCAAACTAGGCTTACTTTAGTAGGAACATTTCAAGGGCGGAGTTTAGAACAGCGCGTTTACGTAACGTTTTCATTCTATGAAGCTCAGCTTAGACTTTTTGTGTTTTCGAATGTGCCAAAACCTAGATCAGACTTTATAATCTGTTTTATGTTCATAATTTTACGATCATCAAAAATCTGTTTGCAAAAAAATTAGGGTAACAAACTGATTTTTATCCTTGACCATTATTTTATTTTGACCGTGGGTCTCTTGTTATTGCACCATCAACATTGCATGAAATCTCATATTTAAATTGTCATAGATATAGTTAACATTGTTTTCTTTTCTCAGGAATTGTATTTTGTTTTGTTTTTCAAAATCTGTTTTACACACGTTTACTTTATATATTTGTTGTTTTTTTTACACTGAATTTAATGTTGATCTATGAATATTCTTGTATAATTATGTGTGAGTGTATTTTTTTGTGTAACTGTTGTTGTGTCAACCATATTTAAACACATGTGATATGTAATACTATCAAACACTTAATGTTTGTCATATTAACGTTGTACTTACTTTTAACATTTTTTATTATTATTTTCTTTATTTATAACTCAAATGTTTTACTAAGTTTTATTAAAGGTTTTTACACAGTAAGGAGTGACTTATTTTGAAGTTATTCTAAATGGTATTTGAATAAAACGTTGTCATTGCAGACTATATGCAACCATCTATATCTATTCTATGAACTAGACCAGAAACAATTAATTTCCAAACGCTACCGGCATTTCATCCGTGTGTCATTAAAGAAGGTCACAATATCATTTGGCTTTAGAGATTGGTACTTTAATTTTCCTGTCTTTATTGAATTCTATATTTGAACACTCCTCATATTATCAATCTAATTGAATGCATACTAACCAATGCCATAAACGTTACAAAAGGTGGTGATATGAAACTGCAAATATTTACACGCCAACATTCATTCCTTAAATGAACTGCCTTTCGGCAACTGCAGTTATCAATCGATGAACGAAACATATTCGAATATGTTCGGATCGCCATTCATCGCATAACAATATATATGGAAATTGTTGATCTTGTTATTGTTTGTATTGTGTCAGCAGGTCATGTAAAATATATATTAACAGTTTAGAATGTGTTTATTTTTGATATGTTAAATGCATTGTTGTCATACGAGCTTCAATTTTACGTTTAAAATTCAAGTGGTTGATGTTTTCCCGCGTTATTGTGACGTCATTTGATAAAAATGTTTCCGGTTCCAGTCGTGTCGGTCTATTAACAAAATGGGAAAGAAAGGATTACTTAAAGATTTTCATAAAATGAAGTATTTTTTTAAACAATTATTGAATAAAATAATAAACATTTGGTGTAAATATAAGTAAGGCACTTTGACCAGCCCAACTGCGTTCATACCCCGATAATGACATCAAGCCCGCAATAAATTCCTTATATATATCGTTTTCAAATTACCATTAAAACGACTATATAAATGCACTTGATATACTAAGTAGGTACATACTCCAAGAGTATACCAAAGTGAACGACATGCATTTTTGTGTTGACCTTATGATAAGTGTGCTTGCCCGCTGTAGTTTAGAGTATTCTTTGTTTTCTGAAAGATGCACGGTTTGAATAAGTAATGTCTCGGAAAAAGCTTTTGATGTTTTATTGTAGACATTTGATTACCTTTTTGGATGAATAGCGTAAAGAGCATGAGGATATCCGTCTTATATTAAGTTATTTAATATACACGCCTTGTAGTCGTTAAGAATTTAAATATCTGAATAAGCCTGGTACAACACACACACGCTCGCACGCACGCACGCACGCACGCACGCACGCACGCACGCACGCACGCACGCACGCACGCACGCACGCACGCACACACACACACACACACACACAAATATATATATAAACTGAACGACATGCTTTTTGTGTTGTCCTTGTAGTAATTTTGCGTGCCCGGCGCGTCAATTTAGTTTAAAGTATTTCTCTGTTTTCTGGAAGATGCATGGTTTGAAGAAGCAATGGTTCAAGGAATTTCAAAGCGTTTTAGGTTTCATTGTAGACATCCGATCATATGTTCAATGATTCTTTCATTAATAAATTCGCTGAAAACAATTCTAGTCAAAACATTGCAGCTGTGTGTAAATTATGTTTGATTTAAAAGTGTTGAGGTGTCAACGCTTCATCCAAAATGTCATGAGTGCGACACATTCTCTTTGCCTTACACAAATGACACCCGAACTGGTTTGTTCCGAAAGCACTATATTGAGAGTGATTCATGGCAGCGGTATCTATATTTTATATACTATTAATATATTTATATTTGTGTTTAGCAAATATATATTGTATTTTTATTTTTTAATAAAGTTTTCTTTGTTAGTTCCCAGAGTAAGTACAATCATAGTGCGATGCTTTTCATTATGAAACTATATGATCATACAGTTCAAAAAGAATTGCTAAAGCAGACTCTGTAAGATTGTAATAGTTTCAGACAATAACTGCATCATATCTTTGAAAAGTTCTTGCATTAGTTATTCTGGATTGTATTCCTTCATCTGCAGATAGAGTTGGGATCCCTTATCATTGAAGTACTTGGGGTTTACTATTAGTTTATTATTATTTGTTTTAATATTAAGTTTTCTCAACAATCCTATAAAGTAATAACGCAAATGTTAAATATCATCAAAGTATACAACAACTTCAGAAAACTTAAGACTAAAGAAAATAAATAATACTTATGTGAAAAACTACAGGAACAAGCTCAGTAGCCAAAGGTATAAACATAAACCCCGTTTAATGGCACAGGGTAAGCACCAATTACATAGAACACATAAACAAAAAATCACAGACAAGAAACATGAAAAAACAGCACAAAACTTCAAAAACTGCACAGTGCATATATTTTTATAGTTTATAGTTTTACATCAATAGTGCATTTGAAATATGAAAGAACACTTCTCTAACTGTATTGTTTTGGTGTATGCAGAATGTCATACCACTTAAATTGCATTATAGTTTTATACATTCTTACAAACTGAGAAGAGATAGATGTTTGTGCACAAGCAGCCTATGGGAAAAATCCAGGACATGAGAAGATGTAATCTGATCTTTATTACAAGACCTAATAATCTGATTCTCTAACATGCTACTTGTAAATTAAGTCCTCGAAAGCTGTTGTGGATTACTTAGCTTTTTACCTCAGGAGTCAGTGGAAGAGTAACAAATCAATCAGTGGGCAATATCTCTGAACAGCCAGTCGTATTACTTTTCCCAGAGTTTGAATCAAAGTCGAACACTCACATATTTTCTTCACTCCAAATTAGTACAATCTGTTTATTGCCATGATTGATAATTTTCGCTTAACTAATTGATTATCTTGTTGATTGTTGAAGCAGAAACTTTACTGCTTAACACAACCACACTTTCCAGGGTGCCTAAACTTCCTTTTCTAGATTTGCCTAATAAAATGGAATATAATCTGTTGTAAGTTATGTAAGTCGAACCGCAAAATGTATTATGATATCCGAAAACTTCCGAAATAAATGAGAGTAATTTACCACGACATTCACTGCTTTACCATAAGTATGATTTTAATCAACCTGGTTTCAGATTAAGTTACAGAATAGTTTGTACCATCTGCGTGTGGTAAAGACACAATTAAGACCGTTTGACAAATAAATTATATCCAAGAAAATGCGTTTTTTTTAATTCCGATTCCTTATTGTTGGTATTCTCAGTATCGACTTCCGTTTCTGGATGATGAAAATTACCGATTGATTTGAAGATTTACTTCCTATATATGATTTTCACAACAGGCTTTCATAGGTTTGAGCAGAAAATTGAAAAGATATATTTGACATAAACATTTGAAGAAATACTACGAAAAATATAATTGTCCCGGCAATATTTTGGGGCGAGTGCTGATCTTGCATTTCGGAAAAAGGTGTTGTAAATCCAACGTACAACTGATCACGTTGTTGTGGCCTTATTAAAATTTAAAATACAAAAATATTTGTTAAATAGTCTTCCAAATGATAAAACCCAAGCATGGGCCGTCCAGGATTTAACGTAAGAGGGTAAGTAACTGAAGAGCGTAACATTTGTCATCCACCAAGCAATCAGAACCGAACTTGGTTTTAATTGTTGGCAGGGATTGATCCTCCAAGAAAATCTTAATAATTTCAAGTCCGAAACCGTGCATTTTAGGCGTATTTTATTACTGTTTTTTTCTTTTACTGAAATAAAAAGTACCCTCAGTCTGGAAGATTTAAGGGGGCAGGCGGGGGGCACCAGGTCCATAATCAGAACAATTTTCATTCCGAAATCGTGCATTGGGGGCGTATTTTGTTACTCTTTTTCTTCTATATTTAAATAAAAAGTAAAATTGGACGATTTAAAGAGAGCAGGGTGGTCGCGAGCCGGGTCTATAAAATGAATTATGGGCTTAATTGGGTACACGACGGTGGTTCAATTCGCAATGAGATGTGACCATGTATTATGAAGACATGAAACATACCTTGGTATAATAAAGGCACATTAAACACATATTTATAGCGATGGAACACCGGCTCATACATCATATTCTATTCGCAGTCAAACTATCCTGACAAAATGAAACATGCAATTCAGTGCATTCTTGCCAACCGTCCCCTTCAGTACTTTCTCTTATCTTATTTTCGGTTATGAAAACTAGACCTTGTTCTAGAACACATATATCAGTAACTGTCATTTGAGTGCCTTTGATGCTTGATAACATACGACAAAACGGGTGTATAAACTATACACGACGCGCAATCCACGTTATTTTAAAATGCTCCAATGCTTCACTTTGTCCGGACCTTTAATTTTGGACAATTCTGAGATGCAAGGGGGACTTCACTCTGTTAAATATAGTTCCTTGTTACCACAGAAGAACCTGACCTGTATTTTATAGTGTTCAGCACTTGTACCAAACAATATTTTAGCCCGTCATTCCTTTTATTAGCATACACCGTATTTTTTTGCAAATTGTCAGTTGAAAATGGGGCTTAACTCTTTCAAAAATAATATCTTTCATGGGTTATCATCTGGACAAAACCGACGACCGACCAAATGAGCTTACTCCTCTATATATACCCTCGCAAACATTGTTTGGTATATAAAAAACACATCAACCCAGTGATTTGTGGCCCGTAATTACTGAGAAATAGTGTGGCGAAGAAAAACACAGAGAAATGATTCCAAACAGAATGATAATCAAATTTATATGAAAAATAATTCCGGATGGCCATTTTGAAACCCACCTTTAAAATGTTATATCAAGCACTATCACCTACTCAAGCCGACGAATTTCATCTAATAATGCTCTGGATATTACGTACAGTGTATTATATACAAGACACCAAAAGGCAATTACTTTGTGAAATATTACCCGAGCAGACTGCCGAAGTTATTGCACAACTACACCATGCACTTATCATTCTTGTAAAGCTACATCAAATTTAATGCGATGGGAAATCCTTTTATGCAGAGCACATCTACTCATAATGTGTAGTCACTGTGCCAAGGGAAAAAGATCCATGCGGTCATTTTAAAGAAACTGGAACAATCCAGCAATGTTTAATGTAGTTATAGGCTCTTTCAAAGTTAATTTGGTAATTAACTTTAGCAAACATATTTGTCCAAAGAAAACAACAGCTGTCACAGGAACGACGAATACCCACAAACGCCGCATGGACATAGGAATGGTAACTATTTATTTTTAAGATCCGATAACTACAATAAAATTTGCTGGATTGTTCCTGTTACTTCCAATCGAAGAAAATCAATTTCAGAGCTTTGCTGCCAAAATATTTAGTTAGTAAGGCCAAAATAAAAAAAAAACTATTTTTTTGCGCGAATGCTTTTATGCTTTACGTCCGGTGTCGAAATCATGCTGTTTTGTCACGCAATCCACAATTCATGTAAAGTAACATCAAATCAATGCGATGGGATTTTTTTTATGCAGAGCACATCCACTCATAATGTGTAGCCAAGGGGAAAATATCCATGCGATCATGTTCTGGAAATAACATGTTGGATCGCAATAGCCATAATATGATTCCGTACAAGGCTATATCTTTAGAGCTACAGAGAAGCATTGTTTTGTGATGTATATACATTTTTGTTTTCATTATCTCTGTTTATTATGGAAATGAACTCAAATAGCACTAGTCACTTGGTATTCTTTCAACAAAAAAACATTACTTTTTCAATAAGATAATACGGAAATGGACAATACGTCGATAGGATATATTTAAATGTCAGTTGACATAATAACATGTCCCTTAGACATAATAAAATGTCAGTTAGACATAATCACATGCAAGTTAGACAAAAAATAACATTTCATTAAGAAAAACTAACATGTTAGTAAGACATAATAACTTGTCTGTTGACCATAAACACATGTCAGTTTGACATAATAAAATAAGAACATAATACAGGTGTAAGTCATTATATTAGACAGTTCTGGCGTTCCGTATGTTTCTATGTACATGTACAATGTGGGTTTTTATCAAGTTGTTTTCATGAGCACAAAAACCACGTATTAAAAACCGATATGTTGCAAAAATGCATACTTCTAACACAACTACAACCGTTTAGTTAATCAAGTGATGCTTTGAAAGATGTACAAAATGGGTTTCTTATTATGCATGTATATATCGTAAAGGGCTTAAAATAAGCACTCATTCTAGACCCATACGTCCTATACGGGTGCACGAGTGCAAATTGAGTATGACATGTAAACGGATCTGCTTACTACGGCTAGCCCTAAAACTACGTTTATAAGTAGATATTGAAATATATACTTAATAGATACGTTGTTTAGAATAATCTTCATATTGTTTTTAATGAAATCCCACCCAAAATGTTCTCATAGAATATAAAGCTGCTGCACAGTCCAGACTTCATTGCTTGTGTAATATCACACTAATATTATTCCTTAAAATGTATATGAAAAACTAAAGAAACAAGCTCAGTAGCCAAATATTTAAACATATATACTGTAAACACATAAGTTAACAACTGTTTTGCTTTACAATTTACTATAAATACCATAACAAAAAAATACCTTATTTATGCGCACGCCAAAATCTTCTATCTGCTTATCGTGTCAATGTTCAAAAGAAGAATAAAGCTCTGTCGATGGAAAAAAAGATAACATGGTAAGAAGCAATTGGGCCGTCGAAAATTGACTTTATGTTAACGTCAGATGCCAATTTCAAAACTAACCTATTAGACAGGAAAACAGAAAACAATAGTATCTTTTCAAACTCTTCGAGATATGTGCAACAAGCGTAAGGGAACCAAATCAGCTAAAGATAAACATTTTCTTTCTTTCGAATACCAAAAAAACCAATCAGCAAGATTACGTTAAACTTAGTAGAATGTTTGGCATGGACTTTCTTCAAAGAACTACAATCGCTTTATACATTATACGGATACTTTACCAGCCTAACTATTTCACTGTGAAGATATCCTACGAGGTCACAAAACGATATAGGCATAGAAAAATATTTTGTAACAGTTGTATCTAAATACTTTATGCTTTGTAGATTCCAACTGTGTTTATGTATTTGGTTGTTTCTCAATTTAGTCGTATCTATTACAGTAAGTGAACGCAAACAATTATTGGTTGGTAGCTTTTGGCTGCTGACTTGCCGTTAGCTTTTTGGTTTTTCAAAACATTTTGTCAGATTGCGGGAGGTTGCGTCCCCTGAAAATTTAGTCAAAACGGCATTGTTACTGAAATATTAATTTACTCACCGGTAGTATTTTCACAGAATCGCGTTCTAACGTAAAATGGCTGATTGGCTAGTTAAAATTCGCCAAATTAAAGATAGATGTTCGTAGGCCACCTAAACAGCTTTCGTAGATCTCCAAAAAAACTTTCTAGTTCGTATGGAAAAAAACTTTGATTAAACAGCTAAAAGGTCTGAGGTACTGCGTATGAAGTTCGTATGCAAAAATACTTCGTACGAAGTTTAATAAAACTGGCCCTTAATGCTGTTTTCTAGGGAAAACGTACGGGAACTTTTCATATTTAACAAGGCAGTGATTGCTGAGCAATAATGTGTCGGACCAAGATAGAACAAGAGAAAAATAATTCAAACTTACATAATGTTAAAATAAATGTGAATAAAATAGTTAGAGCAAAATCCAATATCAACCACCACCTGGTCATTTTGAAACCGATCGTAAAATATCAGGACCACACCTGCTCAAGATTCGTTAAGAATAAACCCAAAATAGCCACCATTTTACCATCCTTAATGCAAATTGAAAACTTTTTATTTAACACATATACATGTATTCACACTTTGAGAAATATCTAAAAGATAAAGCATCAACTGCACAATAACAAAGGGAGATACTATTGTACAAAATTACCCCGGTTATGTTGATGCATAGTTTTAGTCCCCCCACCCCCGATATGTTTTTAAAAATGGGCATAATCTACATGTAGAAACACTGGAACTATCTTTCATATATATACCAATTTAAATTATCATTATTATTAGTATTATTATTATTATTATTATAATAATGGTTTTATTATTATTTTAACAATTATTACAATTGTTGTTACTGTTGGTGTTTTTTTTATATTAATAAATTAATATTATTATAGTTTCCATAATATAAGAGAAGTAGTAGTAGTAGTAGTAGTGATAGTTGTAGATATAGAGGTAGAGGTGGTGGTGATGGTAGTAGTAAAAGTAGTTGTATTAGTAGTAGCAGCAGCAGCTGCAGCACTAGTAATAGATCTGCCCGTTGTGGGAGTTGTTTTATAAATAACAAAACCTGCCTTTTTTGTGAAATTTTGAAAAAACAAAACACAGATTGTTAAAAGAAATAATTTAAATTTGGAAGGTGTTTTGAGTACTTAGCAAAGTTTACGAAACAAGATAATAAAATTATGTTGTTGAGGGAGCATTTGCACTCTTTCATACAAGTGCTACAAGGAAAGTACTAGTTTCAGGTGTCATACACTCAACATCGTTCAAACAATGGCTTGTTTCTCTGTGGTTTTTTGCGATCGAGTCAATGAATGTATTCGTATTTTTGTAACAAGGAAATGAATTTATGTCACTGTATAATTGACAATCTATCATCAAAACCCCGCTAGAAATAGGATAGTCTTGAACATATTTGCACATAACGCATGCATATGACCGTAATAATTAAATTGGAATTTCAACAAATCTTTGATTAAATATTTCGATGTAAAAGTTGTTCATTCACACTCTTAAATATGTAGCGAAGGATGTATGTTTCACTTATATTGCATCTCAATCTAAATAATATTATAAAAAAATGAAGCCATTCGATTTTTTAACTTCTCATCTTCTCACTTCGTATTGATTTAAACCTTATAAAAATGTATAAGATTTTTAGATTCATCCGAAATCAATACGTTATTTGATGTAGTTGTAATTGTTCGCAGTTTGATAGCACTTGAAATATTACAGTCTGAAGCCTTTTTGCAGAAAACCTATGCATATCAATGGCGGATCCAGGTTTCTCAGTTAGAGGGGGCGTAACTTCTGAAATTGACTTCTGTTGGCCGCTAAGGCCCCCATGTGTTTTCATGGTAATTCAGGGGGTCGGAGGCCTTCGCGACGGCCTCAAGCTCTTAAACTATTGCATGTGTTTACTATGGAACGCCGGGGCTCAATGCTTCTTGCGAAATGCGTTATGCAAATGCTATATATAGAACAATAGTTTCATTTTCGACCAATCGAATGGCCGGGTACGGAATTACGGAAGCTCGTGCTATGTGAAATCTAAATATAGTAACACCTCCTGAATAACGGATTTCCTTCGCATCTCGCATGAAGCATTTTAAAAGCATTTAGCATCTCGCATTTTGCACAAAAATGAATAGAATATTCATTCGCGAGATTTGCTCCCTCACACTCAAAACAATAGCAAAAAAACTAGGTTTTAACAATGCAAAAGATTGTACCACACATACACAAAAGCTGTGATTTTTAACTTTTCTTCCAAATTCTTTTGTAAATAAAAGCCTTTAACATTTTGTTTTGTTTTAGGCAGATAATATTTCATGTTTCATTTTATACGTTAATATATGTGCTTTTATTTGTAGTTCGTTTGCTATGACTAGTTATGTTATGAAAAAGTGTTTGTCAAAAAAAGCTTGATTCGATAATATTACTTTATTTGCAGTTGCCGACACAAACTAAAGATGTTATATAATACGTGTTATATGTTGTTTCATCCTTCTTATAAAACTACATACTTGAACGGCTCTTAAAGTTTGTATATCTAATTTTAACTTGTATCGAAATGATATGATTTCAAAGCAGAATATTTTGATTAAACAAGTTGCTTCATTTTCCAAGTCAAGTGACAAATAAGCACTTTAAACGCAAGATTTTCTTATTACACCTTTTTTATTAATAAAATGATTTTCGGGAAAGCCGAACAAAATGTCATTAGGTTGTTTTTCAACAATTATTAACCATTTTACTTTCATTAATCATCTAAAACTCAGTTTTAGAATACAGCGGACAAAACAAATGGAACCAGCGTTTTGTACTTAACACCCAGCACTTTCATATACATCATAAACTAAATGAAATATTCCATGATCTATTTCAATATTAGAGTTGATATTTCTCTAAAGTCTACCCTATATTCAAAGGGTTATTCAAATTGAATATCTCCCATTGTTTGTATAATTTTAAATGGAAATAAAGCGAGTTAGCACAGAAGGACTTTTACATGTTCTTACACATGTAACGCTTAGAGAACAGTTGAGTTAAAAACATGTACTTTTAGGGTGCTGATACTCGAAAATATGACTTGTTTATGAACGAAATATTTTAAAACTAAGATCGATGTAGTAAAGTTGACTGTGAGAAACGAAAAGTGTCCGGTTTCAGAACGCTTCAGACGTTATGAATGACATTCCTTGTGTAATCTATACCCCACAAGTGGGTTATTATAGTAAAGCTGAAACAGTTTTCTCACTAACACGCAAATTTTCCGCCGCAATATTTTACAGTAAAACTAAGTTTCGTTGACGTTTCATGTCAATACATACTTTAGATCTTTGAACATGAAGGTCTTCTTGTGAGTGAAAGTTTGTTAGTTATAAAAACATATCCGGAATTTCTTTCTTAAGCTACTATATAAAGAATTAATACTTAATGTCATATCACAATCGCCAAATAGTGTACAATTGTTTCAAGCACACCGAATTTGAATTATCCTTCCGATAATGTTTACTTTAAGTAAGTACTCGAATGCTTTGTGAATTTCATTAGAAAAAATACAAATAGATTATTATTTAACCATTAGATTCATATTGATGTTTTTACCGTTGAGTGAATAATAAACTTAAATTATTCATCCCTTCTTCATAAAAGTATAATAATACCATTAAAATAATTCAGAACATGTAATAAATTTAAAAAAAAATATGAAATTGTAAATAAATACAAAACAAATCAAAATTATAATAATATAAATAAGACTAGATTGACAAATATCATCTCGTTATATTTTGTAACAGTAAAAGTTATTACCAACATAGGGCTAGATACTCGAGACATGTCACTATTTGGGTGAAATATGATCACCCTAAGAAATTCTTGCTGTTATCTGCCATATTTTTTAGCATTTTCAAATTAACCATTACAAATGTATTTAATATGCATATTTTTTTGTCAAATGCATGATTTGGTTTTAGTATAATTACTACTTGATTGCAAATGTTATATGACAACAAACTATTAAATGTATTATGAATAATAGGATTAACCGATGTTTCGTAGGGATTGTTTAGCATTTCTACAACACTTTCACCCAGTATATTATGCTAAAACTATTGTGTGATTTGTAAAAAAATAGAATAAAAAATCATCACCAGTCTGCTTTTTAGAGCAAAGAGTATCAGTCAATCATTTTTAAGTATATCAAAATCAGGACAAACGTTATTAAGAATATATTAAAAAAAGCTCGTTAGCTGATCTTTGACATTATTTATTCATATATTACAACAGAAATGTTTTCAACTATTATCTATATTAACAATATAAATATTTCGCACTTTTAACTTCATCATAAATAATCGCAATTTTCTCTTCTTATTTTCAGAGTATATTCTTACGGCAATGGTTGTGTCTGGGGTCGCGCATGGTGCTATTGTGCATCCAAGAGCCGTTCGCTCTGTTGCTGCGGACAACCCCTGTAATATGGTGCTGGCAGAAGGTCCTATAGGGCCTTCCGACTACATCAGCAGACTTACTGACATACAGACCAGATCTGAGGGTATCGAGCTTGATGCCCAGGGTATAAAGACACAGGTAAATATACTAGTGTTATAATTTTCTTTCTTCTTTTAGTTTAATTGGATTACGTATGTAGCATTTGAGGCCAATTCGAATAAATGTATTGAGGTATACAAACAAACGTGCAGAGACATCTTTGATTATGTATTCAGTGAATAATAAGTGTCATCTAGTATTAAATTACTTGAAGATGAGTGATCAATAAATACACCGACGCTTAATTAAGATCATCTCATTCATACATCATTTTAAAACGGATACCACATTCAAATGTATACGGTTAACGTTAAATATGTTTCCGGGTGCTTTACTCGACTGTACATTGACAATACTGATTTTAAGTTTGATTGTGCTTGGGAATGGAAGTGTTACGATAAGTTGTACAGGTTTTTGTATTAGAAATTAAGAACATCATGAATATTTTACTTGTTTATTTACAGCTAAAAGAATCTGGAAAAGTGAATTCATTTACTGCAACGTTTTTGGATGAATACAACGTCATGGATACAGAAGGAATGACCGTATCAGAAGATAAAATTTCAGCAGCCATAAATAACGTGAGAATATCCGTCTTATATCATGTCATTATAATTATATATATTATATATATATACTCCGTGTTTATACAAAACATACTCTTCAGTATGATATCCCAATCAATAATATATACCGGAAGAAAATTTCCGCTGACAGACATGACTATCCATTTATTTGCTCAACATACACGGAATTGATAGAGATTTTGTGAAAGATCAATTCAAAACTATTTATTGACGGTCTATACAAAAATAATGGTCAGTGGGTTAGCCAATCAAACCTGAGATTGGGTTATCAATCATTGGTATTACCCAACAACCTCTTGACACTGACGGTAATTCATGATGACCAAGTGACATTCCAAACAGGAGTTTTAATTGAAACTCGTATTCATAATCAATGTAACAAACATAAAGTCTGAGTGATAAATCTTTAACTATTTACTCACTAATGCATTTATGGAAATATCAATTACTGATAACAAGATTAAAACCGTGTATTTAATAGCTAAAAACGCACTCACATTATATGACTGGTGGATCCTAAAATATTTCCAACTATCGGTTGATATAGTAAATGCCCATGACACCATCTCGCATACTAATGTGAGAGCGGTAAAATCAAAATGGATGCAACAAGATTAGGAATGATGTTCAGCAGTTCAGCATTTAAGCATGTTGTTTTACTGGCAAACAGTAAGACAGCGAGAAGTGAACATGAGCTGTTGACTCTTTTGGACATGATCGAATGCGATTCACTTCAACTATCACGAATAATCACGAAAGTCAACGTAATATTTGGAAATAACAACGCAATAATTTACTTCTTTCTATAAACTGCATGAATACAATATAAATTTCAAAACATATTTAATACCGACGATCTTGGCGATGTATCCATGTATTCCCTTGTTGGCATACGTTATGCAAATAATCAATTCCGAACACGATCGGAAAGATGGAGAGCGATTTGAAAGTAAATCATCTTATAAGGTAGAAATACCGTGTTACCTGTACATTTCTTTCGAATTAAACACGGTATCCTTCATTTCGATATCTATTCATCCTTTGCGGTAAATTAAATCAATCGTATTAATTGTGGCACTCCTTATTTGGGAGTAAAAGTGCATCTTCAACATTCCTTAATCACTAATATTTACTTTCTCCTTGCTTTCATTTCACTCCCGTCTATCCTTTAAACTACTGAAGATAATAATCTTGATCAGAAAACACGGCGATGAGCTTCTGATCAAATTCTTAATTATCTTCCGATAATCACGTCCAATGTTATCATTTATTAGTGTGACAGGATTGTTTAATAGAGAACCAGTTCTACTCACGTAGTCAAAGTTCACTACTAAAACAAACTAAAGTATTGCATTTCACTTATTATTGTTGATTTTATTTTTAAAATATATTACATTTATTTGATTGTGTTTAAACACACAAATACATGATATTCCGGTAATTTTATTAGTTTCAGATTTAAAAGTTTACACACGCAAGTAGTTGTAGTTTTGTCTAATTTATGTTTCTTTTTCTTCTATTTTGACTTAACAGCAGGTTGAGGCCTTACAGTCCCACTTCAAGTTCCTGTTACAATACATCCTCCATATCCAGGACATTAAGGGCAACTACACTGTAGGGACGAACACCGACACCGCCAATGCTGAACTTCTAAACGCTTTTGACCATCTTGAGAACCAGATTCGAAGAACAGCATGTAGCGTCGTACTCGCACTTAGAGCGAAAGGAAGTGATATGCCCGAATATGAGCCAACGCTACTAGAAGGATACACAACTTCTACTTTTCCCGATGTTTACAAAGCTTATGTTCTGACGAACGACAGTATCAAACTTGGCTCCTACCTCAAACAAATGTATGGAGAACTTTCAAAAGCAAACTAGGCTTACTTTAGTAGGAACATTTCAAGGGCGGAGTTTAGAACAGCGCGTTTACGTAACGTTTTCATTCTATGAAGCTCAGCTTTAGACTTTTTGTGTTTTCGAATGTGCCAAAACCTAAATCAGACTTTATTTTCTTCTTATTTTTTATAATTTTACGATCATCAAAAATCTATTTGCAATAAACTTAGGGTAGCAAACTGATTGTTATCCTTGACGATTATTTTATTTTGACTGTGGGTCACTTGTTATAGCACCATCAAAACTGCATGAAATGTATTACTTTAATTGTCATAGATATAGTTAACATTGTTTTCTTTCTCAGGAATTGTATTTTGTTTTGTTTTACAATATCTGTTTTACACACGTTTACTTTATACAATTGTTTTGTTTTTTACACTCAATTTAATGTTGATGTATGAATGTACTTGTATATGTGTGAGTGTATTTATTTGTGTAGCTGCTGTTGTCCCAACCATATTTAAACACATGTGATATGTTATACAATCAAACACTTAATGCTTGTCATATTAACGTTGTACTGACTGTTAACATTTTTTATTGTTATTTTCTTTATTTTATAGCTCAAATAACTGTTTTACTAAGTTTATTAAAAGTATTTTACACAGTTAAGAGTGCCTTATTTTGAAGTTATTTTTAATGGTATTTGAATCGAACGATGTCATTTCAGACTTTATTCAACCATCTATATCTATTCTATGAACTAGACCAGAAACAATTAATTTCCAAACGCTACCGGCATCTCATCCTAGTGTCATCAAAGAAGGTCACAATAACGTTTGGCTTTAGAGATTGGTACTTAACTCTGTAAACTTTTCAATAAATACTACGAGAAAATATTTTGTCGTTGGAAAAGAGAGGTGCGGTAAATCCGACGTATAACTAATGAATTTGTTGTGGCCTTATTAAAATTTAAAATACAAAACATATTGTTTAAATTGTTTTCCAAATGATAAACCTAAGCACGATTTGACGTTAGAAGGTTAATAATTTAGAAACGTAACTTTTAACTTGCACCACGCCAGCAGAACCGAAATTTATTTGGTTTAAAGTGTTGGTAGGGTTTTTTGAAAACTTCTAGTCCGAAATCGTTCATATTGGGCGTATTTTATTACTCTCTTTCTCCTTTATTGAAATAAAAAGTAAACTTGGACGACTTTAAGGGGGCAGGAGGCGCGCGCCAGATCAATAATATGGCTTAATTAAGTACACGACTATAGTCTAAATCGGAATGTGATGTCACCATGCGTTGTAAAGACATGAAGCATACCTTGCTATAATAAAGACACATTTAGTTCTGATAAAAAATAATTAGAAAATGTGTTTCTCCTTATTAGCGTTGGATACCTAAGTTAATGCAATACATCTTGTTACACAGCTAGGTCAAGTGAAGATGTGACAGCTCAAGTTATGGTGTTAACTAGGTGTATTCTGATGCCGTTATGCTACTTTCTGCAATCGTACGAATGACATTCAAAGCAATCCTATTATCCAAGCAATATTTATAAAGATGGAACACCGACTCATACATCATATTCTATTCGCAACCAAACTATTCAGACAACACGACACATGCAATTCAGTGTCATCTTGCACACCGTCCCCTACAGTTATTTCGCTAATTACATTTTTCGGTTATTAAAGCGTAAATTAGTTCTAGAACACACATTTAAGTTACTGTTATTTGAGTGCTTTTGGCGTTTGTTAGATAAAAAACGGGTCTATAAACTATACATGGCGCGCAATCATTGAAGCCACATTATTTTGTTATGCGTTAAAAATACCCCAACGCTTCATTTTGTCCGGACCTTTAATTTTGGACCATATACAGTTTGCAAGGGGACCTCACTATGATAAATATAGTTGCTTGTTATCAAAGTAGAACTTGTCCTGTATTGCATAGTGTTCAGCACTTGTACCAAACAATATTTAAACCCGTTATTCCTTCCAAGAGGGAACATCGTATTTTTTTTGTAAAATGTAAGTTGAAAAGGAGGCTGGTATAATTTTTTAAAATAATTGTTTGCAATATGCAATGTATTTGTTTTTAAACCGTGAACGCTTTCATGAGTTATTGTTTTTCATGAGTTATCGTCTGGACAAAACCGACGACCGACCTTATGAGCTTTCTCCTATTCGTCCACCCTTGCGAACATTGTTTGGTCGGGATTTAAAAACACATCAAACAAAACGTATGTCTTCACGTTCTTCAATATGCTAACCGTTCGGCAACTTCACAATTATTACAATTGGATGTGATTGGTGGCCAGTAACTGGCTGAGAAATAGTGCGGCGTTCGAAATCACAGGGAAATAATTCCAAACAAAATGATGGTCAAATTAATATGAAAAAAAACGAAGTCCAAAATGGCCACCAATGGCCACACCTACTCAAGCCGATATTTATGTAAACTATCAAGAAGATGCCGCTTCAACTGAAGAAATAGTTCGCTCTTCAAAATGTTGACACTATCCAATATTGCCGCCAGTAAACCATCCTAAAAGCGATTGCAAAACACATACAAGAAATCCATGCATTCATGTTTTGGATATTACGTGCAGTGTATTATATACATGACACCAAAAGGCCTTCGTTACTTTGTGAAATATTACCCGAGTAGACTGCCGAAGATATGCACAACTACGCTATGCACTTGTGAAGTTACATCAAAAGAGCAAACAAACGTTTTGACAATAAAATCCGTTAGACCGGCAGTTTGTCAAATTCAATGCGATGGGAAACCTTGTTATGCAGAGCACATCTACTGATAATGCTGGGTCACTGTGCCAAGGGGAAACAGATCCATACGATTATGTCCTGGAAATAACATACAGACAAGAAACTCTTTGCGTATTTTATGTAAAACATCAACGATAAAACTCTGTGAAATAGAACCCAAGCAGAACACGTCGATGTCAATGCACAAAAAGTGTTGGCGTCTCTAGTTAATTGTTGTTTGGGCCCTTTCCTTGTACCACTAAACAGTGTTTATTTATTTACTGTCGACTTATTGAATTGTCTCTATAGTTTACATTGTTAAATTGGTACTAATCACTACTACTTATCATCAAACTTACTTAATCATTGTTGCAAATTTCATGCAGACTGACTTTGTGATGACAAAGTTCAATACGGCCGCTAATCAGCAATATTGACTAGTTTTTTATGCAACGCACATCTTATTATCATAATTTTCAACCACTATGCCAAGGTAACATTAAATTTTGTGAAAAACCCCTAGAGCAGGATAAGTTGACGCAAATGCTCAAATAGGCTTGTACTTATTATTTACCTCCAGCAGTTCTGCATATTTCGAGCGGAAAAGCTAATCACTATGTGCTCTATACATAAACATCAAACAATAGGCCAGAACTCTGTAAAATACCAAAACGGATCCTACCGATGTTAATGCACTACTAGGCTAGGTACTCGTAGTACCTGTGAAGTCCTCCAGACGTGTTGGTGATTTCACGCGAACTTGTTAACATTCATCCAGGCAGATGGCCTGCACAACATTGAACTGTGGGGGAAGACATAATATGATTGTGACATAAAATATATTTACATTATCGACAAATCTTCCTTTCTTTGGAAATTAACTTTAGCAAACACATTTGTCCAAAAAACACAACAGCTGTCACAGGAACGACGATTACACACAAACGCCGCCTGGACATAGGAATGGGTAACTATTTATTTTTGAAAGAACCTATAACTACATTAAACTTTGCTGGATTGTTCCAGTTACTTTTAATTAAAGAACATCAATTTCAAAGACTAACATAAAGTTACGTAAATTACTGTTCCCTAATATTTAAGGGCAAAATGGGGCTTGGCTGCCAAAATATTTGTTTAGTAACGGCAACATAAAAATACTATTTTTTGCGCGAATGATTTTATGCTTTATGTCCGGTGTCGAAATCATGCTGTTTTGTCACTCAATCCATTTTTCAAGAAGTATATTTTCATTTAAGTTTATCTTTCAAATTGACCTCAAAATGGGTGGTTTATTCTTGGTTTGCAGCTATGATAAATAGTACTCATATTAATACAAATAATTTCATGTTAGTAATTTTCCAAAGAAGAATCGGCAACAGCCATGAGGATATGGACGGATAGAATGAAGGTCTTGGAGTAAGTTTAATACCAGAGGAATCACCTTCAACAAATTAAGTATTGTATTGTGTGCATGTATATATTGTTTTATTACAAGCAATGCCTTGTTTTTGGTTTTATATAACCATCACGTATTTATCTGTATTAAACATGCGTATTATCAATCGGTACACCTTGGCCAGTAGCAAACAGAATTGACCTCGGAAATAATACGGGTTATTAGAAAATAGTCCATCATGACCGTCCAAGGAGATGTTCCAACATCAAAGCGATCTGTGGGACCAAAAACAGATTGAGGGGCTTACTATTACCACTTATTTGTAGGAAAGTTCTTATTTTAATACTTTAAATGTTTAAATAAAATATAAAAATGGTGTATTAATAGGGCCCTAATGAGGAACTAAATGGAAATGTCATTATTTAGTGGTAGGGGTAAGTCTGCTTCCATTTTACAGATGCTGAGATTGTAAAAATTAATTTTGGAGCTCCAGTGTTCAGTGGCAAATATTAAAAACACAAACATTTTATTTAATTTTTTTCAAATACAATTAAGTTTGAATCTGACTGTACTTAGATCGATAATATGACTTTCTTAACTCATTATATTTATTCATCAATATCATAGGGTGAGTTTTGGTAATACACCAGTATATTTTAACCACGCCCTCCTTTCTGGTTGTGCAGAAATATAGAAAAATGCTGACACTTTTCCTGTGCTCATGAATGGCAGACATTAAGATTTTAATTATATTGTTGTTTTCAGAGGGCAGTATGGTACCAATGGTGCGGTCTGCCATGAATTTCTGGCTTGTTGTAATGAAACGGCAGATTAGGTAATGATTGTGCTATTTTCAAAATTTGGACAATAATGCAATAATAAAGTACTGGTTTTAGCCGAAATAAACCTGCATATTTGTACAATAAACAAAAAAGACTAACAGTAAAAAAGTCACATTATTAAAATAAATTAACATTGTAGTTGAATGTAAACATGATAACACTTAACGTATCATCAATTCTTCAATAAGTCTTAGACTACACAAATATATGTTTTTGCGATGGTAAAACATATTTTTTGTGCAGTTTTCCAAACAATTGAGATCTGTTCGATTATGCGTTATATCATTACTAAATTGAAGGAATTAAACTCAACTCAGCCGACTCTGAGACATTTCTTTTTTAAATGTCATGACTGTTATTCTTTGAGGGACCGTCACTGAAAGACATATTTTTTTCTTAAACGTAAGTATGGCTTTTAAGCCATAAATATCAAGTTTTGAACTTGAATATAAAAGAATGTGATCACTGGTTTCTAGACATTTGCACAATAATGTGCTCATTTTAAGATAAATAAAAATGATGTCAAAACAGTCAATCTTTGAGGATTCAGCTTTAAATTGGTGTGACACTAAAGATTTTGTGAATACTTTTCAATGTTGTTGTTATAAAACAGGCTTTGGAAATAGTTGATGTAAAAATCTCATTCCTATCATTTCTGTTGTATTTTATGTTTTCTATTTCGGACACAGGCGTGTAATCAAAATACCATTTTACAATTTTGTTTAGTTCAATTTTTTAGACCTCAGAAATATATCTTTGGAAATGCCACACTGTGAATTGGGCTCTTTAAAATATTTAAAGGTGAAAGTGGTCAAGTAGATTAGATGTCCGCCTCAAATCAAAGGTTGTGGGTCCAAACCCCACCAAGATACTTTGTCATAGCCTCAGAAAAAGGACGTTGGTACTGGTTTATTATCTTTATAAAGTTGAAAGTGGTCAAGTAGATTAGATGTCCGCCTCAAATCAAAGGTTGTTGGTCCAAGTCCCACCAAGATACTTTGCCATAGCCTCAGAAAAAGGACGTTGGTACTGGTTTATTATCTTTATAAAGTTGAAATTAACAATGAGGTTTTGGCATAGCATTGGTGCAATCATCATCATTGTTGTGTGCAAATCAAACTTTAAAAGAATGAAATAAAAAAAAAAACAAGCCGACTACTCCAGAAAGCACAAGGTCATTGCCAAAGAGACATTCAACTAGAGATCAAAAGGAGCAAATACGACATGTCGACGGAGAGCAAAATACCTAACAATCCTTGATAAACATACCTTGTTTTTATATACAGTATGTATGCACTGTGCTGCTTGTGGAGTTTTGTGCTGTTTTTCCATGTTTCTTGTTTTGTGCTGTTCTTCCATGTTTTTTGTTAGTGGTTTTATGTTCTATGTCTTTGGCGTTTACCCAGTGCCATTTAACCGGGTTCATGTTTAAATTTTTTGCTACTGAGCTTGTTTATGTAGCTTTTCGCATAAATATTAATATTGAGTGTTGGGGTAACCGCCTTGGAATGGTTAGTCTTACATATCATTAGGTATTTCTATTTCTCATTTGATTTTATATTAAACGGAATGAATAAAGAAAAAAATCATTTCTATCATTAGAGAACACGTAACATGTTTTCTTGATCTTGAATATACTACAAAATCTAATTATGCTGTCAACCTACCGGGTGTTACGTCACCATTTTAAGAAATATTCATTTAAAGTATAGTGTTGTTGTTGTGAATCTTACTGGATAACATCTCAGTAGCTATTCTACTTATAAACGGAATGAACATGATCTAATCAAAATATTTTGTTTTTCAATTCTTCGGGTATAACATTTATTTAATGCATGAAGGGTGGGATAACACAATGTCACTTTGTGGTATCCGGATCATTCTCAGCGCAGTTCAAGCACGAATGTCTTTTTGTGATTTATTTCCTGAAAAAGGAATGCTTTAAAATAATTTGACATTCGTTATCATGTAATACACAATGAAATTCAACTTTCCAGGAAATATGTTAGTAAACTCGCCAAAGGTTCGCCTACTAACAGACTTCCAGCAGTCGTTGAATATAAGTGTGTATTATATGACGACTCGTAACAAAGGCCTATGTATATATAATAAGCAAAGAAATATGAATATGCGTTTGTTTTATTTATATTTGAGGTGCCATTTAAAAGAGTGTGTTATCATGATATGTCTGTTCTCAGCGGAAACATAATTGAACGAGCCTTTTCAACGAAACCTTTTGACGTCTGGACATACGTTGAGGCTTACTAAGTCAAGCGTAAATGTGGACCTCAAAGAAATAGTGATGATAAACTGTGTATAAGATATGATTTATAATAATGCCTTTGACCATATTAATAACATTCCATATTTGATGATGTTTGTAAAGATTAATAGTCAAGTTAAAGCATTAAAATATGACCTGCTTAATTGTAAGTTTTTACTTCATTTTACTAGCCAATGGTGTATATTGCTTTCTGTGATCTTCCTCCAAAATGTAGGGAAACATTTTTGCAACAGATAATTGAGTTTAGCAAAGATTTACTTTATTCTGGCTGCTTACACTTTTAATACATTTTAGCAAAACTCATGAACTCAGCTTGACCAGGAACAAGGCCGGGTCCCGGAAAAGGTTGTCCGTCCTGCTTACAGCAAAACCTGCTCACTACAAGTTTCTAATCTAGTAAATTATGTGCAAACATCATGCTAGGTTTATCAAGATTGGTTGCATTTTGTGTAATAAAATGGCTTCTGTGTGAAATATAGCTTGGTCACGGCTGAGAGTGTTTTTTTAAGTAAATATATAAACCCTCAAGTGTACAGGGACTATTCAGCACATCCGCAATGAAAAAAGCTGGTGAAAGCATTTTAACAACATATTTCAGTTTTAATTTCAACAATGTGGTAAAATACTGAATTTTGTGTAAATTTCACTTCTGCATTTCTGTGATATACTGATTAAATTTGTATAAATCATAGGTTAACAATTTGTAGCAAGAATACTCAATTTTTTATCATTTTGAATTAGCTGTTTGAATGTACGCTTACCTGACATTCCGAATAATTTAAAAAAGTACGTGGTAAACTATCATAAATTGTATATTTAATAGTTATGTGGACAGCATAGAAAGTATTTGTAATACTTTAATCATCTGGTCTTATATCTAACAATTTTTATGAATTAATGATATACAGTTTTCGTTATGTGTTGTCCGGAAATTTATTGATTTGGAACAAAAAGCACAACTAACTTTTAATTCATAAATAAACACTCTTCAAAAACAATTGATTAAAGTCCAATATGGTCCAATGATTCTAACTGTATTCATGGTTTTAGCTTTTGAAAAGTGTTACTACACGGCTAATACCTGAAGGTGAAGGTTCAAAACTTCACAATATCAGTTATGCAACATGTTCGTAAGCTTGGTATATTGTTGGTGCAGGTACAATTCAGTTACACACAAACAGTTATCCGGTGTAGATCGCCTACGTAAAGTTTAGGTTTTAAAGTATGTGTTCAAACAGTGTATCATTTTACAAACTAGGAGATCAAAAGTATGAGAACAAAAGAACAAAACACAACTAAATACATAATTTGTCGCATTTTCTTCAAAGTTGTCCAGGCTAAGTTTAGATCATCAGATTTCCGTAATCTTTGGCCGTACTCTGTACATAGGTTAAATGCTTGCCCAACTCTTACAATGCTCTGTTCTACATGTTCATATATATCTAGGTCTCACACAATAGGCAGGGTCTAAACGATTGGCAGTTTTCTACAAAAAGGCCTATTTGCGCTATGTTTAGAACATCTTTCAACAAAAGGACATGTTTCATATTTACTGGTCATTTAATCGGAGTTACAGTCTTAATAAATACGGATGCCAATGAAGACACTGTAGTTATTGTGATACTTTAAACGAGTGTTAGTTGAATAATATATATATGCTATATATTTTAGTTTTCGCGTCAAGATGTTTATTTTTACTATTACTACTGCTCCTACTACTCTGCTGCTGGTCCTACTACTACCACTACCACTACCACTACCACTACCACTACTACTACTACTACTACTACTACTACTACTACTACTACTACTACTATACTACAACTACTACTACTACTACTACTACTACTACTACTACTACTACTACTACTACTACTACTACTACCTCTACTACTACTAATACCTCTACTAGAACTAATACCTCTACTAGAACTACTACTTCTACTACTACTACTACTACTACTACTACTACTACTACTACTACTACCACCACCACCACCACGTAGTAGTAGTAGACGTAGTAGTATTAGTGATGGTGATTTGCTGGTAGAACATGCAAATGTTTTGTACTTAAGTCTTCAATCCATTAGCATTCCAGCATAACGGCAAGGACAATTTCCGTATATATCCATTTGCCTCATACAGAATCCATAAAGAAAAAACATATTAAAACCGACGTAGCTTATTTAGATCTTAGAATATTTTTCCAGTTCTAGTGATACATAAAAGGAAAAATTTCAGTTGATAATTTTAATGTTTATTTGCTATTTACATTTTGGTCCTTTTTAAGGTTTCGATACAAGAAGTGTCGTTCGATATTAAACATACAATCATCTCAATTTATTTGCATAATTAAGATCCAGGGAAACTGAAAGTTCGTCATACTTATTTTCAAATGTACATTTCCGTTTAATAAGTAACCTTAATGAGGCGTAATGGAATGCGGTTTATGGCCCCTCCATATGTCTTTTCTGAGGGGCAAATTATGTAATATTGACCATCGCTTCTGACTTTTATAATAACAACATGTATTGTTTTGACAAATTTTAGGGCTTTTCATGAATAAATATTCTTGATTTTTATAATTTGGCGATTATTTACTTTTTCGTATCAAATATGATTATCAAGAAATGGAACTTGCTTTCGATATTTTAAATATATATTTGATAATGATTACTGATTGTGAACAATTAATTGTGTCAACGTCAATATACCACCCTCCACACCTCCATCCCTTAAGAACACTCGCACGTTATTGTCCCCCACCTACCCCGTATAGTCCCGATTTTTTTTAAATCATATTGACCTTTAAACTACTTGCGTACGAGTACAGTTGTGAAATATGGGAATCTTATAGTTTTTGTTGAAGATTAATGCTTTGTTTCGTAGCTTTATTTCAATATTTGATGGTTAACTGAATTGTTCGCTTTTAAACTATTACTTCATTAAAATATGTGTCCATTATGAAATAACAGTAAGTACCTGAATGACTTGTGATTGAAACGTAAATCCCTGAAAAAAAGAAATTTTCTACGAAAACTCATCTTTCTATCAGAACTGAATACTAACTTTATGAAAAAATAAATAGCGGCAAAACAGCGTATCGATGGTCAGTGATCGATAGGTAAGTAAGCTTAAAGAAAGGAGCGTTTTGATTGGACGAAGATGACATCAGGAAATAATCTATTTATAGTTTTGCACTCGATTCGGCAGCGATTGAATCAGAGGTAAGATTTGTCACGATCGAACCTCTGATCAATAAGAATGGTTGAATGTTAATGGGAATAATTAGAGAGGTTGCAAAACACAACATCTACGTGTCCTTACAGATGTTAAAGCCCGTTTGCGAAAAACCACTTAAAACATTTACTTGTAGGCTGCTGATACCCACAAATAATTTATTTATGAATAAATAGTTTAAAACTGAACTCAATTTAGTAAAGTTGACTCGTGAGAACCGCAATGTATCCTGTTTCAGAACACTTATGAACACTTATGAATAGCATACCTAGCCTTAATAATACCCCACATGTAGGTTATTATAGTAAAGCTTAAAAAGTTATTCCATAGTAGCCTAATTTTTCGCCGCAATATTCTTCAATTAAATGAAGTTTCAGATGTGTTTCATTTCAATATGTAGCTAATGATGACAAAAAATAATACTAGTAATAAAAATTGAAAGCGAAAGTTCGTTACTAATACAGGCATATGTGGAATTTCTTTCTGAAGCTAGTATATAAAAACTGCAGACTTGATGTCAAATATTAAACAATTACATAAACTGTGTTCATTTATGTTAGACAGGCTTAATTTCGACTTTTCATTCCCGAATTTTCATTCCGAAAATGTTCATTTTAAGTAAGTACTCAAATGCTTTAAACATTCAAAATGCTATGTTTTACCCATACGAATTAATTTGGAGTCATGATTTAGATTCTTCAAAATAGTTAGATAATGTTAAGTTACAGGTAATTATAAAATACTGTCTTGTTGATGATTAAGTGTAAATAAAAATGTTATTTAGTTTAAGTACTTTTATTTTTGGATATTTAAATTATCTATTCCAAATGCATTTGTTATGTATCAATTATGTGGTATAGTCTTGCAGATGCAATGTTTTTAATAAGAATGATTACTACTTGATTTGAAACGATGTATCAAATTATCACTGTATAATGTCGAATAGGATTGACCGCTGTATGCATCCTCAATTAAGTAAGGATTTTTTTCTCACTTTGTTCTCTTTCGACCAAAACAGGCATGTTAATAGATTTAGTAACATGACAGTTACATGTAGAACTTCAGCTCATTTACTGCTTGGTGATACCAATATTATTGGCAGCATTATCTCTTCTTATTTTCAGATTCTATGACGGCAATGGTTGTGTGTTTGGTCGCGCTTGGTGCTATTGCTCACCCAAGACCCGTTCGCTCTGTTGCTGCGAACAACCCCTGTAATATGGTGCTAACAGATGACCCTGTACAGCCTTCCGACTACAACAGCAGGCTTGCTGACATACAGACCAGATCTGAGGGTATTGAACTTGACGCCATGGACATAAAGACACAGGTATTAATACTTGAGGTTTCGTTTCTATCTTAAGATTGGTTAAGTAACGCTGTATTCATGTATATAACAGAATAAGTGTCATCTATTATAAAGCAAATAATTAAAAATGAGTGTTATGAATGATAAACACGCCGACGCGTAATTAAGATACTTTCATTCATACGGCACGGTTAACAGAATAACACATTGAGACGAATACGGTTATTTTTAAGTATCTATCTCCGGCTGCTTAACTTAAGCAATATTTCGATGAATTGGCTTGTACGGATTTGTGCAGAATGAGTGTTTCAATTGTTTATTTGCAGCTCAAAGAATCTGGAAAAGTTCGTTTATCTATTGCAACGTATTTGGATGAACAAAATTTCACGGATGCAGAAAGAGTGACCATATCGCAAGATAAAATATCAGCAGCTGTTAATAACGTGAGCACATCCCACTTATTTTTAACTATTATAAATACACTATGTTAATAATAAGATATACTTGCTGTATAATATCCCAATTAATAATATATTCCGGAGGGCAATGGCTCTAACAGATATGTTTATCCATTTATTTGCTCAACACACACGGAATTGAAAGTGATTTTGTAAAAGGTCAGTCAAAAACTATTTCTGAAAATTCAATCAAATTTATTTATCACCGGGTCACCCAATCAATCCGGATATTGGGTTATCAATCACTGGTATTGAACAACTACTTATTTTTGGTATTGCACGATGACCAAGTGGCTTTCCCTGCAGCAGGTTAATATTCGTTAATCACCAATATTCACCTGCAATATTTAAACGCTCAACACATCGACTTCTGCTGTTTATGGTTTTGTACAGAAAATTATAGCGGAATTATGGAAGTTTTCGGCTCTGAGTGTATTAAAATTAGTCTTATCTCAAAGCATTTCCTTCAGTATTATTTCATTCATGTCTTTCCACCTATTGTTTCCTGCTGAGGAGGACTAGTATAATGAATAATCAAGGCCGATGAGCTTACGATCTAATTCTTAAATATTTGTTTCAAGGAAATAAGTTTTCGTTTGAACCTGTTCATGAAGTTAATGTATGGTTAAACCAACCACGAATGCTCATTGATCCGGTAACATATTTTTATTCAAATTTACCAGGCTTGTTGTTGTTGATATTATGCTCAAAATATATCATATTTTAATTTTATTTTTAACAAACAATTACATGATCTTCCGGATGTTTTTCTGTTCTAGATATAAACTGCCAAAACAATGTGTCTTTTCTTCCTTTTTGTTAAACAGCAGGTTGAGGCTCTACAATTTCATTACGAAATCCTTTTTGAATACATCATCCGTATCCAGAATATTAAGGAAGCCGACAATCTTAATACAAACATGGACGCCGCCTCAGTTGCACTGCTAACCGCCCTTGGCTGTCTTGAGAACAAGCTTCAAAGAACAGCCTGCAGCGTCGTACTGGCACTTAGAGCCATAGGAAGCGAAATGCCCGAATACGAGCCGACGCTGTCAGACGGTTATACATCGTCTGTATTATCACACGCTTACAAAGCTTACATTCTGGCCAACGAGAGTATCAAACTCGGCTCCTTTCTTCAACAAATGTATAGTGAACTTTCGAAAGCAAACTAGGTTTAGTTTGGGAGGGACATTTCAAAGTTAGAGATTGAAGAAGTTCTATGACATAAGATATTAATAACATAACGGTCAGACTAGGTTTACAGCTTTTATTGCATTTTTTGGACATGATTAAGAATATATTCATTTACTTATTGATGTTTTCATTGACAGGGTCTTTTAGTGCACCAATTATTTTACAGTTGGACTAACATATTGTTGAATTGTATTTAATTATGTTCTGCTCTATATTTTTACTTTTACCATCATCTGAAAATATATTTGCAATTAACATAAGGTACCAAGCTGATTTCATCCTTAACCATGTAAGTTTTTGGCTGTTTATCTCTTGTTATGGCATCAATAACATTAAATGAAATCTGATACTGAAATTTTCATTGAAATAGGTCTTCTTTTACGATGAAACAGTTTTGTCGAATAAAGTTGCTCAGGAATTATATATTTTTTCAAGATTTGTTATACACACGTTTACTCAATACTATTTACCCGCTATTTTATACCTATGTATGAATAAACTTATATGTGTGTGAGTGTATTTTTTGTGTAATTGCTGTTGTCTTAACCATCTTTAAACACATGGGATATTTTATACTATCAATTTTTTAATTCTTGTAATGCTTACGTTGTGCTTACTTCTTACATTTATGTTTGTATTTTATTCTCTTTATTCTTTTTTTTTTTTAGCTCCAATCACTATTTTACTAAAATTAATTTACTCGCAATAAATTTCCAAACGCTTCCTGTTGGCATTTTATCCGTATGTCATTTATGAATGACACAATGGGTACTTTTGTGTCCATGGCAAAATTGAATTACACTTTGTAAACTCCCAGCGAATACTAAAACAAAGAAAATGCATTCAGAGCAATACCATTCAAGTAACTAAGTGGAAGTGATAAGTAACTGAAAGTATACTATTTTCATACTTCCATATATACGAGTATTTAAAGTACTTGATATAACAAGTAAGTCACATACTCCTAGTGCCTACTAAATTGAACGACATGCTGACTTGTGTTGTCCTTAAGCTTGCTTGCCCCATGCGTCCATAAAGTTAAGATTATACACTACTATTCGGAAGATGCATGTTTAAAGAATTATAAACACCAAACAAAATTCTGCGCGATCCTAAGGATACATTGTAAACACTTGATAATATGTTCAATGACTCTTTCATTCATATATTTGCATTAAACAGATTAAGCCAAAGCATTTTAGCTGGGCATTGTGTTGAATTTTGCGGATCATTTTTAACAAAATGCAACGTTTGAAGAATACATTATCAATTTTATTGTAGACATAATGTAGTATGAAATGCTAAAATGAGTTAGATGTAGTACCTTAAAAGACACAACTGAATTGCAGGGATGAACCAGTGGTAAGATGTTAACGCTTCACCCAATATGTCGTAGGTTCGACACTTTCTGTTTGGTTTACAAAAAAACGAACTCGAGAGCGGTTCACATATGCACTCGTTACCATGTACTAGTATGTCACCGCATGAAAACAGAGGAAATAACTTTATTCTCTAATGCTGTTTGTTGCACAAATACTACATTTGTATAAGAATATTTGCAGAGAGCGCGTCGCCCTTTCAAACATTTGATCAAATTTAAGCAACAAAAGGCATACGAGGCACCATTAAATCGATTCAATGCAATTCCATCTTTAAACTTAAGTCTTACTGCATTGAAACGGACGATAAACACGTAGCACGTAACCGGAATGTTAAATTCAGTAAGTTTATACTTGCTTAACTAATATTGTTAATTGTTCAGACAGTTGTGAGCTGATATGAATCATTCACGAGTTCGTTAAATGTCCTTTTAAAAATCGAATGTAAGTACCCCTTGTGGAGCTCAGCCGCTTGACCTTATATATTGAGAAGTAAACAAGTATAAGACCTAGCTACTTCAAAGTAAACCCTCAATGTTATTTCAACGTTTATAATTATTTCAATTTCGGAACGACGCACTACAAACTGCTGTACAGACAACATGCAAGTTTGTGTTCTTGACCGAACACTGCCTGGCACTGGATTGTAGGAGCTTAATGTGAAGTTTGCAAGTCATACAGAAACGACTTGACCATTTAAGATTACGTTAAACAATTTTGTAACGCTTGTCTAGCTCTTGATAATAATAAACAATGACACATGAAAAGGGTTAACATTTAAATTTTTGACTACGGGGCTTGTGCCAGTAATTTTCATTGTATTATTAATGTACAAAGATGTATGTGTAACAAAAACTACAATTAACTATCCTTTTTAGGCATATAACAGTTTGTTTGCTTCAGAATAAGATCGCAATACATTTCATTTCGTAAAAACAAAGAGTAATTATTTAAATCGTGACTGCGCCACTCGTGAAGTTAACCCGTATTGTTCTACCTCGGTATATATCTTACAATCGTACACTAAAGCGAGCAATTATGTATTTCACTTGAGCAAACTGTCACACGTATTTTCTAGTTGAAGTCCAATTGATAGGTTCAGGCTAATCGAATAAAATATTTGAGATATATATATATAGATATAGGTGTTTATCAAATGCTTGTTAGGTTGCACTTTCAGAATTTTAATTTCTGATTGGTTATAATTGTTAATAAATTAATCAATTGCTCATGGTTTTGAGACCACATACAATTATGTTCTAGGGATGGACCGTTTCAGTTCATGAACGCTGTCAAATCCGACCTTTAACACGCAATTCATTTGATCGGATCTAAGATAAATGCTTATTATAGTTGCATCTTGCATTGAAAACTTCGCAAGCCTAGCCACCCAGTTAAAGTGATATACCGACCGTCAGTCAGTCTTATGACTATTGACTGCATACACCCACTTGACATGGTTGCCCTTGTTCAGCACGTACCACGTTCTCAAATTAACTAGATGATGGAATTGCAAAACATCAGAATCATGATATTACTACTAAAATTTATCTTGAACCATATGAAGAACGCAGGACTCGCGTCTGCGTCCCTGTATCACAGCATACAATGTCTTTGACAACTATACAAACTCAATCGAATTTATTTTTTAAAATTTAACTGATATACTAGCTAATGAGTTCATGGGTTATAATATTATTATAAATATAGCTATATAAAACCGTGTGAAATTGCATATGTGTTATACTCATTTATATTCCAGCCCATACAAAACACTTAAATTTAAACTAAATTGGGGAAATTAATCCAACTTTAGCGTAAATCAACATATAATTTTACTTTCTATACGGAAGTAAAACTCGTGCAGGCAATTATTAAGATGAAAAGGGGCCATAATCCAGTAAAAATGGTGGTTTGTTACCAACGTCAAAGATGACCTGTATTTCATGTTGTTTAAACGTGTACCAAATATTGTTAAATCCGTCAATCCTTCCATACGTTAGTATGCTTACGCATTATGTTTGGCAAATTCTTGTGAATGAGAGATAACTCGATAAAAAAGTGGCTTGTTACCAAAGTCGAACTTTACCTGTATTCCATGGTGTAAAATATGTGTATTGACATGAAAAAACTCTGAAAACTCTTCAAAGTCGCCATAAGGTGGAGTATGTATGTCAGCAATTTAATCTGTCAAAAGTAATTCGTGTCCAAAAACATTTTACTGAAACATCCGAGACTTTTATCGATTTATTCCTAGTTTTATCGACAGATATTTCCTAACAGGTGATGTTGGTGAACCATTTCTCGATCAGTCTGTTCGCTATCATTGTCCTAATTATTGCATACTACCATTTAATATGACTGTCGGATCAGCCCTAAAACACAAAATCTAAAAAGTTTAAGAGGAGAATACGACTGGCATTCATGTTTTCATGCCGACATCAACTAGTCAGCTTATCACAATGATATTAGATAATATCCGTCTGAGAAAAGGGCTTACATACGTGCTAAACGTATAAACAATGGACACCAGTTGCGGATACTCGTATGAAATTGTTGTCTAAGAATGTGTACACCTTGTTATATAACGTTTACCCTCTACTATGTACACCCTTTATCATATCATATGAAATAATAGTACACTTCAGTTGGTATCCGTCGTAAGCTTGATGTGTTTATACTAATCTGTTTTACGTCATTATCGTTTTAAGTCGTAAACAAATACGTTACATCCATTGTGCGTCATATAAATGTGTCAAAAGGAATGTGGAAGGCAGTCACGTACGACCCAGTCCGTCACCGCTCGGGTAATCCTCTCCGTCGTGGCAGCCTGCATCCTCGGAGGGGAGGGGTGGAAACGGTGACGTCAAGTGTCGTCTGCTTCAGGGGGGTCTTAGACGGAGTTGATGGCGGACTGCACACAGGATGCTTCTTCATGTGATTCCTTAGATTTGAAGTCCCACCACAATACACAAGTTTCACACTACACAAGTTACACACAACACTTTTTACCATCCTCAGTTTTAGTGAAATACTTCCAAACACTAGAAGTCACTTTCGGAGGCATAGTTCCAGTTTTGACAAGATTGCTCAATTGATAAACTTTGAAACGATGTCAACTGATTGGGAATAAAATAGAAATGAAACGATTTTTTTCTAATAATTTTATTCAGACATCAATACTTGATTTATGCATATTCAAGATAATTGATTGGTTAATAATCTACTGATTGCATGACGTTACTTTGTGATTGGACAGTTAAATCGTATGGATTAATTCACATATCATATACGTCATCATTGATGTCAACTACTGCCTATAAGTGCCAATTAGCCACTTCAGAGACCATAAACAACACTTGTTTTCATAAACAGGACCATGGACCCTTCAAAAGATGCAATCTCGCGCCTTGTGCAAACAACCAATTAATAGCAGACGGTTTATGATTGAGTGTTTCAAGAAAGGTTTAAGTAAGAACTTGGCACAAATACATGTTCAACTTCTTACACCATAACGAGTTCCTTACTCCCTTCCAGTCAGGATTTATTTCAAGTAACCACTGCTAATCAGCTTGTATCAATGTATTACTCGTTTTGTCTTGCATTAGATCAGGAAAAAGGTAAGAGCAATTATTTCTATGATATCTTGATAGCCTTTGATGCAAGTGGCACGAAGGTCTTCTTTTCGAGAACTGGATTTCTGATTACTTCAGTAAAAAAGCAGTGCGTTGTTCTGTCTGGAACCAAGTAAGACACCGTTACAATGTCTTCTTTGGTCCCTCAAGGCTCAATTCTATGTCCCTACTTTTCCTTTATATATATCAGTGATATTGTTCGTGATATCCAGTCAACCGTTTGTCTTTTTTGCTGATGACACTACCTTATATATTATTATATTATACCTTACATAAATGTGTCCTTTATATGTACATATATAGTCGATCGGTCCATATATCAGTGTATTTTAATCATTAAAAACCCATTTTTATGACGTCAGCGGCCAATATCATATTTTTGGTTGTCTGGACCTCGCCAAAAAATAATATGGACCGATGACTTCATAAAAATGGTGAGTACGACTTGCGAGTTTTTTTGCAAATATGTATACGTTGTCTGGGATAATCTTATTCAAGATTATGGAAACGACCTAGAGAAAGTACAACAGAAAACGATTTGTACACTGAAACGGGACTTAACATAAACCAAGATTAGTTTACAAGATGTTTCATTCTCTTACACCTAAATATCTTTCAACACTGATTCCTTCCCGAATGGCAGATACAAACTCCAAACTATACAAACTAAATAAATCTTAGAAACTCTATTAACCTTCGGAATATTGCATGTAAATCACTTATTAGCGACTTCTTTCTTGCCATCTACCATTTCTTCTTGGAATGTTCAAGCAGAAGATGTTCGTTCTTCTCCATCGTTGCCGTCTTTCAAGCGTAACCATAACAATAACCTGACAAAAGTAACCAAAGTAAATTATAAAGGCGTTCGCAAATCTAGTATTTCTAAAGCAAGACTGCGTATAGCACTGTAGCAATCTTAACGAACATCTGTTCTCCAAAAACATTGTCGATAACCCCCAGTGCGCATGTGGATAAAATCGAGGATGCATATTATTTCTTCCTGTCCACTATATCATGATCAAAGAAATCATATTTTGACCAGTTATCCAATATCATACCATTGTCTCTCCAAATAATACTGTTTGAATCAAAGGAAGCCATCTTCAGACAAACATAATGATAAATTCGACAAATAAAACGTTTCTGACCTTCAACATCAATTAGAACAAACCAATCCACTATTGACCTGACCTGTCCACATCCCCATTCTCGTTTTCCCTTTCTCATCCTCCTTATTTTTTTCATATTATCGCTTCCTCTACTAAACCATTTGTTTGCGTCATATCCCCATTCTTTATTCTTCATATCTCATTTTGTTAATATTAAATATATTAAACCAAACAGCCTTTACACCATTAAAAGCAGCTATACGGAATAAAAGAAGCGAGAAGTAGTATAAGCTTTCAAGCTGTTTTCTCTTATATGTTTATTTATTTTTTCTTGCATATATCACGTGTCCTTTTTTCCTGTAATGTTACCCATGCAAATAACTCATATTTATGCTCAAACTGTATATACAATGTTATCGAAATATTTGAATAATTATTGAACTGAATTTTATACAGACACACTTTCAAGATTCATTAAGATTGAGGACTTTACAGGTTGTTTTCTAGGGAAAACCTATGGGACATTCATACATTTTACATTCAGATTCATTTCTGGCCAGTTATTGCTGGTGAAAAGTGTTGCGGACAAAAACAACACAGGTAAATAAGTAATCAATTAATCAAATTGAATTGCTAATACTGTAATCAATTATGCAAGCAGTAGACGTAGATGCCGAAGATAAGGCACAACAAGGCCAGGTACTTATCATTCATGCGATTTTAAAACCTTTCATGCAACGCACATCTACGCAGAAATTTGTGTGGCCGTGTGAAATTCATATGCTCATGTTCTGGAGATAACATGTAAAAATGAATCTATATGTTCACTTCATGTAACCATCGAAGGGTCATAATTCTTTTATAAAATGAACCATGGCCAAGCAAAACATGTTTATATTCATTCTCAAAATGCCTTGGTACTAATCATTGCTGTGAAGTTTCATATTCCTTTGCGCGGACAATCTTACAACCAATTGCACTTTAAAATCAACATTTTAATTTAAATGGCAATAAACAAATAACCAAGCGGAACCAGCTTATGCAATTCCAGAATTAGTCTTTGCATATACCATTTCTTAAGAGTTTCACCAAAATACATCAAACGGTTGTTGTGATTTCTTCTAGACAACTTTGTGGCATCCATACATCAATCTAAACAGGTGGCCAATTCAACATATAAGACATAATATGTGCTTATACCATAGAACAAACAATTCTTGTTTAGTATTTTACCATAGCAATCACATTTGTCAAAACACTACAGTTGTCACAGTGGTGAAGAATTCCCTCACATTTGCCTGAGATTGTAATTGTAAAGTATTTCTTTGAAAAGAGGCAATAACTCAAAAATTGCTGGATTCTTCCAGTAACCTTTAGTTGAGATATAAACATGTAACATCACTACCAAATACTAATTTATAGTCATTAACTATTTTTTCTTTACTTAATCTTTACTCGGAAAAGAGCTTGGCTGCCAGAAAACAACAACAACAAAAACGACATGACGCAAATGTCTTCATGCTAGCCAGGACGAGTGTTCAAACCTCTAAATAACTAACTAATAACTAAAAAGTACTTTGGATGTTGCTTGTATTTGAGGCTTTTTTATTTTGTATGTCTCTGATTCTAAAAGCATTCTCTATTGAAGTAACTTAACCATTCAATCATTTTTTCTAGAGTCAAGTTATTAATCATATGAAGAAATAAACAGATTGATTCAATTCCAAAAAGAAACAGTTTCAAGAACTAGATTTCCAGATACAGACGTCACCTGCAAACGAATAAATAAAGCAGGCGCGACAGTGCCTCTTCCTGAAAGGTACGAATCAGTCTCACAAACTGTGATATCTGGACTGGAATTCAATATTGGTCTTAATTGGATCTAAGAACGATGTAGCTAAAAATCTAAGGATTAATTCATTGATAACTTTATGGACCTTTACTACACTAAGATTTACATACATGTTTGTCTACATATCTATATATCTCTATTTAAATAAATATAACTTCAAATCAATTAGATTTACCTTCAATTTTAGCACAAATAAGCAAGATACAATACTTTTTTATTTAAAGTCGGGTAAATGATAACAAGTAAACATAAGCTCAATGAGCTAATTCATAACATATCAAAACATGCCAATGAGCTTGTGGCCTTGAAGTAAAAGCATGTTGTTTAAAATAGGTACAAAAACTGGAACAAGTTTGTACAAAAGCTGTTTCTTATTATATTCATTACAAAAAGAAAGATTGATTTGAGCACTGTACACAGTGATAACATCAACAAGTTTTCCCGGCTGCATGGGGAATACACACGCGCACGATTCCGCTAGGATATACCACTGTAAAATGGTCAGTTTTTTCATGAGTATAACTTAAAGGATAATCGTATATATTTAAATAGCGAAATTGTAAGTAGCATTATATACAAGGAAATTACAGCATGGCACATTGATGTTTAGTTGGTAAAATTATTATATATTCATTCAAGCTTGATAGGAAAAATCAATGGAAGGAGTTACTAAAAGGAGATATTGTATTTATCGTGTACCGTTAATTTAAATTCTATTAGATGTTGCTGATGTTATCAGAAGCAGTAGCGTACAAAAGCATGGTTTCTCCCAGTCCGTATCCACAGGTTACCACCCAAATCTCTGCCGAGCCACTGTTCTGACGCTCCTACAACATTGAAAGAATGTTAATATGTTGGTATATATTATACACCCCTCAAAAACAATATAGTATGAACCCCAGCCGCACCAACCCCCTTCGCAGACTCTATTGCTTATACTTATGAACATTATAGTGTTTTCCAGTTTTTCTTCTTTACGGTAAGTCCATTGACCCCTTTCATCACAAGTTTTCTTGTGAATAAACTCAAACCAGAAGTATTTTCACTGAAAATCCTGTAATTTGATTGGCTGACGAGTTATCGTGTGAACCTATGTAATTGTTGAGTTACGTACAGTTTCTACATGATATCATTGATAGTGTTATATGTGAAGAATGGTCATTGACTTTTCAGGTTTACCCATTTATTAAAAATCAGATTATTTTAAATAAGAAAACCATCATCCGAAACCTTTTTTCTGAGTTTGATGAATCGGGTCCCAAGGTTCGTAAACCAAGATATAAAAATACCGCAGCGTACGGGTCTGAGAACAAGTATTTAAATACCAATTAATCGCGCCGAAAGGTTGGTAATAACGGTATAAGACAAACGTTTGTTTTGTATCTTGATGTTTCCCTTTTCTTTAATCAGTCTATACATTTTTGTTGTTGATAAAGGTTGTTTTTTTATCAAACCTATTTTATAACTTTATTTCACAATAATTATGTTGGCTGGTCCATTTTTGACCACGTTATCCTTCATGGTACAACATTGAAACTTATCCCAAACTGACGTCGCGTTTCCACGAGACGTCAATAACGAAATTATCTTAAATATATAATAAATTTAAGTTTAAATGCTCGTGCATTTTAGTGAATATAATCTGGCCGTCTTATTTTTGCCAAGGAACTGTAGTTGACAGTGTTTGACTTTCGGAACATTATGATGACCGTATTTGTTTTAAATAATGTATTAAGCAAATCATATCATATCCTCATTTACAAACATGAAACTGAAGTTTCTCCGGAATAGTAAGAAATATTACAAATAAGTTCATGAAGTTGTATATAAAATGATGGAAATATTTAAATACATATTCTCTATTTCAAATAAGGTTGTCAGTGCTTCAAAACATATTTACCCGAACAATCGTAGCGGGAGTAAACTTCCTAATAGCTTGCTATTAAAACTGTTGTTGTGTCCAGTACGATGCAGAATATATTTATATAATAATTTATTACGAGTATACTTCCGTATCATCAATTCTTCAATCAAAATAAATTAAGAACACGTACCAATAAAGACGAAGCGCATTTATGAAACAGTTATCAAAAAAAGCATATACCGTACATTTATATAAAAATGATTAACAGAAGTTATTTGCCTTAAAAGAAGAAAGATGTGTTATATAACAAGCGGGATGTTAACATTTGTTTCATTGAGGAGTCATTGTATATAATGTGAAATGATTTTATTGAAGGTAATATGTATATATGTTTATTGCATGAAAACATTATACAACGTTTTTAGCAAAAACAAACAGTGAATGGAGAAAAGTACATGTACATGTACATTGAAAATTTTCAAGAGTATAAACAAACAGGAAAGATGTAACATCCTGCGACAATTGAATAAATGTTAGTAACATTAACAGTAAACATTTGTAGGCATTATCATAAATATAAAAAGAAGTTTAATTTAATAATGAGTGTCTACGCTGAGTAGCAAAGAAAATAAATTTTGACAAATTGTATATTGTTGTTCTATGATTACTATTTATAATATTTTCAAATTTGTTAATATTAGGCCAGTGACAGTAGTATGGTTTAAAAAATTTAACTCTTAGGTCTCTATATTTTGGGCAGACAAGTAGAAAATGATATTCTGATTCTATCTGATTCATGTTGCATAGTGTACATACTCGGTCATTTAATGGCGTGTTGGTATACCTGCCAATCTCAATACCCAATCTGTGAGAGGAAATTCTAAATCTTGCTAAAGCATGTCGGAATTTGTATTCATGAATTACATCTAAATATTTTTCTCGTATAAAAGTGTGCTTAAAAATAGCATACGTTCTTAGTCTAGGCGAATTATTTATCTCAGAATACCAGCTTTGGCAATACGTATCCATTATTCTCCTCTTAATTACTTCTAGTGTGTAAATATCTATAGACTCATTTATCCAAATATCGGAGAAGCAGTACTCGTTCAAAATAGTTTTTAATTGAGAAGCCCAATTTTTATTTTTGTATGTCTTATTGTCGAAATCGTCCCTTCGTAGAAGCTTATATGTGCGTTTAACGAGACTGTTGTCCTTAAGTGAAATAACCTTATTCCAATATCTAATTAAATTAACTTTTCTGTAAATAGAAAGAGGAACCCTTCCTAATTCACCGTACAAAGCACTGAGATTCGTCGATTTTTTAGCTCCCAAAATATAACGCAAAAACCTCGCATGAATCATTTCTATATCCGTTGCGGGCTTCATTCCCCATATTTCCGAGCAAAAATTCAGAATAGAGCCTACTAAAACATCAAACAATTTTACTTTTTGATGAATAGGTAATTCAACGGTATTAAATATCTGGTATAGCTTAATAAGAGAAAACGATGCGTGCTCTGCAATCATTTTTTGAGACCTGTTGAAATTGCCGTTCTTAAAAAGGTTTATTCCCAAATATTTAAATGAATTAACGACTTCTATAGGTTCATTGAAGATATACAAGTTCACATGCGTGGCCCTCCCGTTTTCGAATATCATAGCTTTAGTTTTTGATACATTTATTTTTAGTCCCCAAGCGTTGCAGTAGGTTTCAACGTCGTGTAACATTTTTCTAAGACTTTCAGGAGATTTAGCAAAGAGCACCATATCGTCGGCATAGAATAGAAGAAAAAGTTTGATATCTTCCAAAGTAATTATTCCGGGTAAATCTGAGTTAATATTGTTAATTAGGTCATTAATGAAAAACATTGCCAAAAGAGGCGAACTGGGATCCCCCTGTTTAACACCAAGTCCGGTCGTTTCAAAGAAGGGGGACAACGACGATTGGTATCTGACGCACGATTTGACACAGTTATACATTGCTTGAAGAGCTTTAACAAAGTGGTCGCTTACATTTTCAGTTAACAACTTCTGCCATAGAAAGGTGTGGTCAATTCGGTCAAAAAATTGCTGATAATCAATAAACACACAATATAATTTTTCCTTCTCACTCAGAGTCTTCATAATGATCGAATGTAGAATAAATATACAGTCTGAGATTGATTTGCCCTTTTGGAAACCAAATTGATTTTCTGTAAGTTTTTCATTTTGTACAGACCACTTGGTTAACCTGTTAAGTAGGATTTGCGAGTAAATCTTAGCTATTATGTTAATAAGGGTGATACCTCTATAGTTTTTAGCCTCGTTTGCATCTCCTTTTTTGAAAACGGGTGCAATTATACCCCTACCCCACGATGCAGGGTATTCATGATTAAGAAATATATGATTATACAATGATTTCATAAATGGAAGAATTATATCTATTGACGCTTTAAAGATTTCGGCTGGTATCTGATCAATGCCTGCACATTTATTATTATTTTGGGACATAATGGCGTTTCTTATTTCCGTTTCATTTATTTCCGTGTCGAGTAATACATCTCGAGCCGTGTTAGAACTGTTAGGGTCTGCGTATCTCGGAGTATTATTTGGATGCGAAACGCCGTCGCCGGCCAAGTTTTTGAAATGAGTATACAGGTCATCCAATGTTAAAGTATCCGCATGTACATTCGTTTTGCGAGATCTCCCTTTTATTTTTTTCCAGAACTGTCTTGGATTTTTTGACGCCAAGTTATTTATCTTTATACCTTCTTCTCTTCGAAATTTCATAAATGCCTTCTTTTTGGTTTTATTATATCTAGAGCGCGCTGCAATAACGTTTGTTCTATTATCGTCAGTCTTATTTCTATTATATATATTCCTCCGACGCTTAAATTCTCGTTTGTCATCAAAACATTCCTTATTAAACTAATCTTTGTTTGATTGTTTATATGTACTTTTAGATTTTCCCACGGTCTTGCCAAATATCGTGTCCGCGGTAGTAAACAATAGATCAGAGAATTCATTTACTACGCTCTCTACCGGCTCAGTGTGCAATGACGCGGAAAGGTGCAATAATACGTCACTCTTACTCATGAGTTGACCTTGAAATAACGGGATCTTCTCATTGTCAAATATAATTTTGGACTCCCCCTTTTTAGGGAGGATCTCACTTGTAGTTGCATCGTTATCATCGTTTGTATTTATACTTAACGCGAAAGAAATACAGGCATGATCAGAAAACTCGTTAAATTCATTAACAGTGAATTTGTCAATAAAATCAAATGTATCGTATTTAAGTAGCAAATAGTCTACAACACTGGTACCCCTACTAGAGCAGAAGGTAAAATCGCCAACATTTTTATCATTACCTAGTCTGCCATTTGCTATTAATAATCCTGTGGCCTGACACAAGTTAATCAAATTTCGCCCACTAAAGTCAAAAACTTTGTCTTTACTGGCCCTATTTACCAAAATATCGTTAAATTCTCTTATAAAAGGTTGATTTTCATCTAAATATTTATCATATATAATAAAATCTATATTATCTGCGGTACGACTATTAAAATCGCCCGTGCAAAAAGTATAGCCAAGATTATCATATTTAACAATATCTGATTCTAAGGTTTCAAAGAAATCAAATTCATTCAAATTATTTGCAGTAATCGATTTTGAATTACTTGGTGGTCTATATGCATGACATACATAAACATCATTATTGTGCATGAAGATAGAATGATCCAACTTTACCCAAATAAGTCCATTTTCATTGTTGACAATCACTGAAATATAGTCCTTAGAAAGTTTTTATAATACAACGAAATTCCACCACTATATCGTCCTGAACGTTTTGAGTTTTTACGTCCGAAAATATGCTCGCAACAGTAATCACTTATATCTAAATTGAGAGTGTTTGTTGATGATATCCAAGTCTCACTAAGAAAGATAATGTCATAACATTGGATTAACCTTAGAAAATCACTATCAGCTAACTTGCGTTTTAGTCCATGAATGTTCCAGGATGCTATATTGATGGAATACTCCTGCTGACGTCCCTAGCGGTCTCCTTCGGGTTGTGGTGCATACGGGCGGCCGTTGATGTACAGCGTCTTACCGACGAACTTCACCTCCTTCCCGGCGTCCTTGGCAGCGCACATGGCGTCGTAGAGCGGCTTCCTGGCGTCACGGACATCCTTGGGGAGTTGCGGACCGATCCCGATATTCCTGTCCTTAAGTTTTTGCTTAATAGTAGGGTCCAAAGAGGCGGAACGAACCCGCTCCCGATCCTGACCGTTATGAAATCTCGCAATGAGGGGGCGTGGCTTTGCAGCGTTGCCCTGGCCGCGCCGGGCCGGGCGGTATGCGGCGTCAAGTTTGAACTCGTCCGGGATGTCCAAGTATGTGGAAATGACCCCATGTATAGATTTGGAACAGTTCTCCTGCATGCCGGGCTGTACCTCGGGGACACCATAAAACACCAAATTATCGCGCATGGCCTTTATCTCAAGCTCAGCGAGCTTTTCTTCCGTTTGATCCTTTTGCGATTGCAGAGTTTTGCATTTCTTCTCAAGATTTGAGCAATTTTGCTTTAGCTTTTTAATGTCATAGTCATTTTCCTCGAATTTGGACGCTACAAATTGGGTGGCAGTTTCCGTATCCGAAACACGCTTATCTATATCCGTGACCTTGATTTCGAGGTCGGTGACCTGGTTCGTGAGATTATTCAGGGTTTTTTCTATGCGATCAATGGCTTTCATTTTTGACTTCATTTCCTTAATATCCTTAATATCCTTCATCATTGCAGTTGCCCATGGTGGTTGAAACGAATAACCGAATTGCGAGCCCAAGGGCGGGGGGCTGAACGCGGGCATGAAGGGGGGTTGAGGGTATGACATGGTTGCAGCGAGATATTCATAAAAGTCCTCACCGTTATCTTCTGATTGTAAATAAATGTCCGAGTCTACTTGTTTACTTTTCTTTTTCGATTGACCACTGTCCGTCTTGCACGAGGAACTCGTATTGTCCGAAATTGGTGATATCACTTTTCGTTTTTTATTTCGTCTATAAGATCCTTGTTTTTTAACACTTTTTGAAAAATCCTTTTGAGACATGAACACTAAACTCTGAAGTTACTATTTGTCCGAAAAATTGTACGTTCATGTCCGTGAAAAACAGTTAAATTAGTTAATTTTGATCAAGCACATGTAACAGTGTACTTCTCCATTAAAAACCACGTGACCTGTTATATGCCTTAACTACCGGGTTCTTGAGTATAAGCAACGTTTTGAGTTAGTAGTTATGGATATGTACTTGTAATTAATTGATATCTCGGATGATGATAATAGGATTATAATTATTTTAGTTCCTCGTTTAGCAAAACCAATGATAATCACTAACATAATATAATTTGTATAACATGTATGAAATAAAAGTTCTTTAACAATTACATTGTAGATTTTGATTAATTGCTAATACTTTAAGTTGATGAATTGTTTCAATCACTATCTCATGGCGTTACACAAGAACTGTTTATAGTGCATTTACTATTTAAAGTGGAGTACTTAATATTTATTTAATAAGGATATAAATAGGCGAGCATTTTGTTCCTTTAACTTATTGATTTATGTAAAGTTGAATGCAATAAGGTATATTTTCCTCTTTATGTGTCTGAGATATGTACAGTACTTTTGATGAAAGTGTGTTCAATATTGTTCATAATATCCTATTTTGGTTTGTTTAATACATTTCTCCACATGAATGGTGGCCGAGGAATCCAACATTTACGCTGGTATTTCAGACTAAAACAAAATAATAAATTCTTTCAGGGTAATTTGATAAAATTAAAGTTTATTATCTTTACAACCTCACATACGCCCACGCCGGACACCTTTGTGCGAAGCGAGTGCGCTAACAAATAAGCTAAAAGGACAATTATATTGATTGATAATGATTTCCATACCCGATCCCCGAGGTCAATGTGTGTTAGGGTTGCCTCGCTCATGGCTTAAACGGTATACAACGCAATCACCGACCATCTTGATGTTTTGTTACATGCAGGTAAGAATGCATCTGACGATAGTTAAAATATAATAGTAGCCTAGAAGCTGTTGTCATGCTATGCCCGTCGCTAAAGTAAATGTCAAGCCGCACCAGTGACTGTTGTAATTGTAGTAATAGATTTGCAATGCATTGTCGGTTCTCTTCTACATGCCCACTATGTACATGGAATTTCTTTTGCATTGCCTTAACCTTACTTGTGATGCACCTAGATTATCTAATTGGTCATAGTCATAGTCGTGGTATGTCCTATAAAATCAATTGTGCCTTTTGCACTTGTTTACCTAGGAAAAAATGTACGGCATCAGTAGTTTGTGTAGTTGATAATATTCCTCGAGCCCGTCCAAGTATTGAGCAACACCATGAGATAATGCTTGAAACAATGCACAATCCATAACCATACATTCTTGTCAAATAATTAAAATCGACAATGTAAATGCTAAAAGGCTTTTATTTCATACATGTTATAGCGATTATGATATGTTAGTAATAATTAATTGTCATTTGTTCTGAGAGGAACTGAAATAATTATAATCCTTCATCAGCCGTGATATAAATTTGTTCCAAGTACATATCCATAACAACTGACTCATTCATTTGTGTATCTTCAATTAGTGGGCCATTACGACGCTGCAGATACTCAACCATAATATATTTTACAATGGAACTTTACAGAATGGTACGGGCAAAGCCTAATTGTGCAATTTCATCAGCTGGTTCCGCTTGCTTACTTGTTTATTGCCTTTTAAATTTAAATGTTTATGTTAAAATGCACATAGTGGTAATTTTGTTCGCGCAAAAAACACGAAACTTCACAGCAATGATACGTACTAAGCCTTTTTGAGAATGCATAGTATCATGTTCTGCTTGACCATGGTTCATTTTACACAATAAATATGACCTTTTGATGGTTACATGAAGTGCACGTAAAGATTCTTTTCTACATGTTATCTCCAGAACATGACCGCATGAACTCCACACGGTCAAACAAACTTCTGCGTACTAGATGTGCTTTGCATAAAAAGTTTTAAAATCGATGGAATGATAAATACCTGGCCTTGTTGTGCATAACCTTCGGCATTTACATCTACAGCTTGGATAATTGTTTACAGAATTATCAATTGAATATGAATAATTAGTTAATTATTTACCTGTGTTACGCACGCTCTTAAATTTGAAGTCATACTATTATAGCATTTCATACTACAAAATGCAAACAATATAATTGATAATGTATTCTCCAAACGTAACATATTGTTAAAACTGTTCTGCAAAATCAAACTCAATGCCAAGTTAAATGCTTTGCCTTAATCTGTTTAACGCAAATATATAAATTGAAAAGTCATTGGACATATGCTTTTGTGTTAGCAATGAACCCCCAGGATCGCGTAGAATTTGGTTTGGTATTATTAATTCTTTAAGCCATGCATCTTCTGGAAAATAGTGTATAAAGAAAACTAAATGGACGCATCGGGCAGGCAAGCTTAAGGACAACACAAGTTAGCATATCGTTAAATCTGGTAGGCACAAGGGGTATGTGACTTACTTGTTGTATCAAGTACTTTTAAATACTCATATATATGGTAGTATGCAGTTACATATCACTATCATTAAGTAACTTGAATGGCATTCCTTGAATGCAAATCCTTTGTTTTATTATACGTTGGGGGTTTACAAAATGTAATTCAATATTGCCATTGAAACAAAAGTACGCATTGTTGAATGACATATGGATCAAATGCCAACCAGAAGCGTTTGGAAATTTATTGTAATGTGTTGTTCATAGTACAGGTAAAGATGGTCGAATATAGCCTGCAGAGACATCGTTTGATTCAAAAAGCCTTTGGGATAACTTATAACTATAAGTAAATAGTGAATGCGTAAAATTAAGTTAATACAATTTAATAAAATGGTTATTTAGGCTAAAAAAGAATAAAGAGGATAAAATATATAAATAAATGTAAGAAGTAAGCACAACGTTTACATTACAAGAAATAAAAATTTGATAGTATTAAATATCCCATGTGTTTAAATATGGTTCAGACAACAGCAATTACAGAAATAAATCCACTCACACATATATAAGTTCATTCATACATACGTATAAAATAGCATAAAAGTAGAATTGAGTAAACGTGTGTAAAACAAATCTTGAAAGAAAATATAATTACTGAGTAGGTTTATTCGACAAAACTGTTTCACCGTAAAAAGTTACCTATATGAAATTTTTCAGTAACATATTTCATTCATTGTTAATGAATGTTAGAAATAAACAGCCAAAACATAAATTGTCAATGATGAACATAAGCTTGTTACATTATGTTTATTGCAAATACATTTTTCGATGATGTAAAAAGTAAAAAAAAAACAGAGCAAAACAGAATTAAATAAAATTCAACAATATGTGTATCTAAATGTAAAATATTTGGCGCATTGAAAGACACTGGATATGAAAACATCAATAAATAAATGAATATATCATACACATGTCGAATATGCAATCAAAGCTGAAAATTAAATCTGAACGTTATGTCATTAAAATCTAATGTAAAGGAACTTCTTCAATCTCTAACTTTGAAATGTCCCTTCCAAACTAAACGGAGTTTGATTTTGCAAGTTCACCATACATTTGTTGAAGAAAGGAGCCAAGATTGACACTGTCGTTGGCCAGAATGTAAGCTTTGTAAGCGTGGGGTAATACAAACGATGTATATCCGTCTAACAGCGTCGGCTCGTATTCGGGCATATAACCTCCCTTGGCTCTAAGTGCCAGTACGACGCTGCAGGCTGTTCTTTGAAGCTTTTTCTCAAGACGGCCAAGGGAGTTTTGCAGTTCAACTGAGGCGTCGTCCATGTTTGTATGAAAAGTGTCGTCGCCCCTAATATCATGGAAACGGATGATGTATTCAAACAGGATTTCGTAATGAGATCGTAGAGCCTTAACCTGCTGTTAAACAAAAAAGAAAAAGAAACATTATTCTGACAGTAAATATCTAAAACAGAAAAACATCAGGAAGATAATATAATTGTTTGGTAAAAACACAATTAAAATTTGATATATTTTAAGCATAAAATCAACAACAAAAAAACATTGATTAAAAACTATTTTTCCGGAACAATGCGCATTAATGTTTGGTTTAAACATATTTTACTTCATGAACACGTCCAAACGACAACGTATTTCTTAATACAAATATTTAAGAATTAGATCTTAAGCTCGTCGGCCTTCATTATTCATTATACTAGTTATTCTCAGCAGGAAACAATAGGTTGGAAAGACATGAATGAAAAAATACCGAAGAAAGCCTTTGAGGTGGGACTAATTTTAATACACTCAGAGCTGGAAACTTCTATATTTCCGCTATAATTTTCTGTTCAAAACCACATACAGAAAAAATCCAAGTATTGAGTGTTCAAATATTTGAAGTGAATATTGGTGATTAACGAATATAAACCTGCTGTGGGGAAAGCCACTTGGTCATCGTGCAATACCATCAGTGTCAAGAAATGATTGTTCAATACCAGTGATTGATATCACATCATCAGGATTGATTGGGTAACCCGGTGATCAATAATTTTGATTGACCTATTTTAAAATCACTTTCCATTTCCTGTGTATTGAGCAAATAATTGGATATACATTTCTGTTAGAGCAATTGCCCTCCGGAATATATTATTAATTGCGAAATTATACAGCAAAGTATATCTTATTATTAATATAGAGTATATATAATAGTAAAGGATAAGACGGACGTGCTTACGTTATTTACAGATGCTGATATTTTATCTTGTGATACGGTCACTCTTTCTGTATCTCTGAAATTGATTCTATTCAAAAACGTTGCAGTAGTTAGATGCACTTTTCCAGATTCTTTGAGCTGTAAATAAACAATTTAAGCACTTATGCTACACTTAATTACACATACACAAATATGTACAAGCGATGTATCGACATATTGCCTACGTACAGCAGCCGGAGACAGATACTTAATAATAACCGTATTTATCTCCATGTGTTATCCTGTTAACTGTGCCGTATGCATGAAATTATCTACAATACGCGTCAGCTTGTTTATTGTTCATAACATGCATTTTCAATTATTTATTTTTTATAGATGACACTAATTCTGATTATTTCATAAATACTGTGATCTCTGTACGTTTGTTGGTATACCTCAGAAACATTTATTTGTATTAACCTCTTATGTTACAAACGTAATTTAATCAATGTTAAGAAAGAAACGGAAACACCAGTATATATATACCTGTGTCTTTATGCCCTGCGCGTCAAGTTCAATACCCTCAGATCTGGTCTGTATGTCAGCAAGTCTGATGCTGTAGTCGGAAGGCTTAACAGGATCATCTGTCAGCACCAGATTACAGGGGTTGTCAGCAGCAACAGAGCGAACGGGTCTTGGATGCGCAATAGCAACAAGCGCAACACCAGACACAACCATTGCCGTTAGAATATACTCTGAAAATTGAAAGATATAATAGAGATAATATTCAAGTGATTAGTGTTTGTTAAATAATAATTATGTTCTTGGAAATAACTACCATGCTGTCTTGATTGTTATGTATAAGCCTGCGAAGACCCGTTTCTTTTAAAAAAGTGATGATTTTCGATTCAAACATGCTTGTTAATCATGCGATAGTTATAGCAATATATAATGATCAGCTGAGAACAAAGTGCTGTAGGAGATCACAAAAGTCCCTGCTTAATAAGGAAGCATTTAGCGGTCAATTTGACATTATACAGTATTTTTTTGATACATTGTTTCAAATCAAGTAGAAACCATCCTTATTCTTAATATTGCATCTGCAAGAAAATATCATATAATTGATGCACATAAAATGGATTTGTAATTTAAAAATCTAAAAAGTATTTAAACTCAATAATGTTTTATTTACTAAATCACCAAAAAGACAGTTACATGATGATTATCTGTAACTCAACATTATTTAACTATTAGAAAGAAGAAATGAGGCATTACAGCTATATTATTCACTTAGCGCAATTTTACACCAATTTAATTCTTATATGTCAAAACACTTTTTATATTTCTAAAGCATTTGAGTACTTACTTAAAGTGAACATTTTCGGAATGAAAAGCCAGAATTCAGCTACTTTGAAATGAAAGTTTAGACACTGATTTGATATCAAGTTTTTAGTTTTTATATGCTAACTTGAGAAAGATATTCCACATATGCCTATATTAGTAACGAACTTTCGCTTTCAAGAAGGCTTCAATTTTCATTATTATTATTACTATTATAATTATCATCATTAGCTTCATATTGACATGAAACACATCTGAAACTTAGTTGTATTGTAAAATATTGCGGCGGAAAATTAGGTTACTATGCAGAAACTTTATTATAATATCCTACATGTTGGGTATAATTCAGGCTAAGTATGCCATTTATAACTTGAGTTATAAATAATCATTTAAGAAAGTGTAAATTAATGATATGTTAAATATATTAAGTACATATAAGTGTTTCAATTTTACGTTTAAAATTGATTTGAAGTGGTTGATCTTTTCCTGCGTTATTGTGACGTCATTTAATAAAATGTTTCCGGTTACAGTCGGATCGTTATATTTACAGAATGTGTAAAAAGGATTACTGAAAGTGTTTTTTTTTTAATTGAAATGAAGTATTGTTTTAATAGTTCTTGAATGAATAATGAACTATTGGTGTACATATAAGTAATGAATGGCGGGATTGATGTCATTATCGGGGATAGGAACGCAATTGGGATGGTCAAATGGTCCTTCGGAGTTCACGCACTTTGACCAGCCCAATTGCGTTCATACCCCGATAATGACATAAACCCCGCAATTTACTCCTTAAATGAATTTCAACACTATGAGATTTTTGAGATGAAACAAAGTACCTTTTTTATTAAATCGTTAAAAATGCGTTTGTAATAGGTAATTTAAAAATCTAAAGTATTTAAACTCAATCATTTTAATATTTACTTTTCTAAATCACCAAAAGGACATTTATACGATGATTATCTGTAACTCAGCATTATTTAACTATTAGAAAGAAGAAATGAGGCATTTGAGTATTTACTTAAAGTGAACATTTTCGAATTGAAAAATTCAGCTTGTTTGAAATGAATGAGCAAAGTTAATGCACTTTTTGAAGACAGTGATTTGATATCAAGTTTGTAGGTTTTTATTTACTAGCTTGAGAAAGAAATTCCACATATGCCTGTATTAGTAACGAACTTTCGCTTTTAAGAAGGCTTTATTTTTCATTATTATTACTATAATTATTATTATTATCATAATTATCTACATATTGACATGAAACACATCTGAAACTTTATGGAGAAACTTAACTATAATGACCTACTTGAGTGGTATAATTTAGGCTAGGTATGCCATTTATAACTCGAGTGTTCTGAAACAGGATACCATTTGGTTTTCACGAGACAATTTTATTAAATTGAGTTCAGTTTTAAACTATTTGATTCATAAACAAGTGTTTTGCGGGTATCAGCAGCCTACAAGTGAATGTTTTAAATGGTATTTCGCAAACGGTTTTTAAAATCAACTGCATCTCTTATTATTGTCATAAACATTCAACTTACATGGGGGGGGGGGGTCAACGTGCATTTGATTTATAAGAGAACAGCGTTTGGAGGATAGTGCTAACCTCTCAACGAACTTGGTGAATTCAATTTAAAATTTAAATATTATGCTTTGAAATCATATTATTTCGAAACCAGTTGAAGTCAAATATAAAACAAACAACCTATGAAAGTATGTATAGAAATCAGAGCGTAAGATAAAAATGAAAATATAACAATATGAGATTTTTATGAAATGAAGCAAAGTACGTTTTTTTAAATTAAATCTTTATTTTTCGCCTGTTACAGTAAATACAGTAACATAAGCTAATCAAGCTAATTTCTGGCAAAAATTATTTTCGTTATGTTATAACATGTAAAAGCAAATGGCCTACAGAAAAAATACATCAATTTAAGAATAGATACGGGATGAAACAATGTCAAATATAAATCTGGCTTATAAAAAATAAGAAAACATTTAAAACCAATTCTGGGAGTCAAATCTAAAAATTTAAACGTTTTAATTATGTTCCTGCTTGTAATATTAAGTTTTGATGTGCAATACTTTTTCAAGGCTTGCAACTTTATTTGAGTGTAATGGATCAACTATAATTACGAAGGAATATTTAATCATAGATTTGCCGATCATCCAAATTATTTATGTATGGAACATGATATGTTTAGTGCAAAAATATTCCAGACTAGCCAATTTCTAGTGCCTTTTTGATAATTTATTGTCAAAACAGTTAGAGAGTGAAACAGAAGTGACTGAAATAAAGTTCCTGGTTACAAAAGTACAAATACATTCATTAAAATAAAAGCAATAACCACAACATATTAAGCCATTGTTTGAACAGTGTGGAGTGTTTGACAACTGAAACGTTCTTTCCTTGTTACACGAGTTCGTTGTAGTGCATATGTTCCTTGAATAAAATTATGTTAAGATAACCTTCTTTCGTTAACTGTGCTACACACTCAAAAGCATTTAACCTGAATTTGTGAACATTCTATGTTTTATGTTTTGGTCATTCAAAAACAGTTCAATTGTGGTGCTTTCTTACATTTTGTACAGTCTATCAAACATTTTGTAAAATGCATAATGCAAAATGAAAAGAAAATGAATGCAATGCAAAATGTCTCACATGCGGACAGGCTTCCACAAATGGGCAGGTTTTGGGTATAAATGTGACACATCCCACAACGGGCAGTTCTGTTTTTATTTCTATTACTACTAAAAGTAGTAGTAGTAGTAGTAGTAGTAGTAGTAGTAGTGGTAGTGGTAGTGGTAGTGGTAGTGGTAGTAGTAGTAGTAGTAGTAGAATTAGTAGCAGTTTGAATAAGAGTAGTAATGTATTTTATTCAAAAGACACTCGCTAAAAGTATTACAATATCTTCAGTGTCTTGGTCGGCATACGTATTTATTAAGAATGTAACTCCGATTAAATTACCAGTAAATGTAAAACATGCCTGTGTGTGAGACCTAGATATATATGAACATATAGAACAGAACCTTATAAGAGTTGAGCAAGCATTCAAACTATGTCCAAAGTACGGCCAAAATTACGGAAATCTGATGATTTAAAGTTAGTCTGGACAATTTGAAGAAAATGTGACAAATTATGTAATAGTTGTGTTTCGTTCCTTATCAATCTATTTTGACCTCCTTGTTTGTAAAATGATACACTGTTTTAACACATAGTTTAAAATCTTAAACCGGCAAACTGTTTATGTGTAACTTAATTGTGCCCGCACCAACAATATAAAAAACTAATGTTTCTTGCAACAACGTGTTACATAATTGATGTTGTGAAGTTTTGAACCTTCATTTTCAGGTATTAGCCTTGTAGTACACACTTTTGTAAAAGCTAATATCCATCAATATAGTTAAAATTATGTTTTGGACTTAATCAGTGTTTTGAAGAGTGTTAATCTATAAATTAAAAAAGTATTTTTGTATTTTTATGCCCAATCCCTAAATTTCCGGACAACACACTTAAGTATACGTATCTTTATTTAAACCAGTATCACATCATCAGAGACTTAGACATGATTTAGATTTAGATATGTAGTTAATATTCACGGCGGGCAATCCACTTGACCAAATGGTTGGTTTCAGTGGAAGATGGCGTCACCAAAATGCTCGACTCGAGCCGAAAACAAAGTTTATACATATAATTATAATAGTTTCTTGAAGTTTAAACATATCCTATCATATGCCCACCTACATAGTGTGTATAAGCATATCCATATTTTCCTTAAAACTGTAACCGTTTTCGAGAACACTTCTGCAATGTTTCCAACATGTACGCAATCCGACTGGTAGGTTACAGGCCCATTTATCATTTTGGCTCGGATTTAGTGGGAAGTGAGGGAATATTTTGAGAAAACCGCATAAAACACGTAAGTTTTTTAAATATAACAGGTACGTGCGTTTGTGAACACATATTTAAATGATTTTAAAAGATATGAGAACGAAAAGAAAATAATAGGCTGCAGCTCCGATTTTGACAGAGGTAGGTTGCAGTTCCATATATAGGTTGCCGTCTGGACTACAAAGTCTTTGACTTATTTTTAGTGTTCAAGACAAAAATATACGTTCACATAAATCTAACTTACAGTTTTCTATACCATTATCATGTTTACATACTTAAAACAGCATTTAAAGGCATTAAATCATTGAAAATCAAATCGAGACTGCTGTTTTAAAACCTTAGATATTTCTGCTTATACATGTAAAAGGTCACAACCAATAATTTGTACTCTGATAAATAAGTTGATAGCATGTTCAAACGTTTATAGTTCAATTGTTAAACCAATGTCTGCGATGAAATCTGCCTACCAGTGCACTTTTTATTAAATGGCGTATCAATCGATATTTTGCAATATTCGAAATATCATATGGAATGCATTTTCATCTCTCAGACCAATAACACGAAAAAAGAGTTGTCTTTCCATTCGGAAACCTAAATGAAATGTCCAACAGTGATCATCGGAAAAGACTCAGATGTGTAATTCTCATATAAAACAATGCTACATAATTTATCCATAGTTCACTGTAAATATCAAGATAAAACATTTCTTGAACAAAGAAATGACAATGGACGTTATGGTGATGCGGTTCTAACATTTGGTATTTAAGCCTAAAGATATGTGTTATAATATTAATCAATCAACATGTTGTGTTAATTGTTGTAGGATGCCGATTGATGCTTGTCAAAAGCAACAACCTATATGAGCTTGTATATTAATTTCCCATTTACGTTTGACCTTTTAAAACGCTCTTTACATAGTACATGCCTACATATTTGGCCAGTTCATGTAAGCAGTACTCGTAAAAGGCGATGTTTGTCCTTTGAGCAGAATAGTTACCTGTAACTTTGCTACTTACATGTAAAAAAGATCAACGAACTACACTCGACTGATTTTCTATGTCGATATGCATTTCATATGTAATGTTTATTCGTATAACGATGTGCTTTAAACCTAGCTTATTTCTCCATTGTTTAATTATTAAACTACATACGTTATAATCCTTCTGTGTCATGCACATGCATTATCTGAATAAATATCAGTACTAGAATAAAAGAAATTATGTTAGATACTGAAATGTTAGCTTTCTCTAAATGCGTCGTGCTGGATCAATTTAGACCACCTTCTTAAAACAATATGTTTAACTTAACAAATACCAAACAAGTGATTGGTATTTTAGTTTATTTTACCTTGTTTAAACTTAAAGGTAATTTCAACTAAAGAAATCTTAAACACTTGATCAGGATTTAGATAAGTTGTATTCATAATGCTTCACATAAAACTATAAGTCCGTGATTAAGTGTCATAATATTGCAGTAAATATTAAAACGGTTAAACATCCCGATATTGTATACACGTGGAATTATTGATAAATCGGATATCTTCAATTCATAAAAAGAAATACACAGTTTGCCGCATTTCAATTCCTCCATGCGTGTATCAGTGTGTGTATATAACTTCATGTATGCTACATCGAAAGGCAACATTTTGCCTTAAATGAAGACTTAAATCAAAAGCTAAATTTTATTTTACTACACCATTTTAAAAAGAACCAAGGGCAGTTAATAGCACTTAAGGAGGCCCGCCTTCGTTGTATAACCAAAAGTTTGACAAGATGATTTGTTTTATCAAACGCTTCGACAAACCTTTTCCCAAAATAATGTTTTAACAGTGCTCCGTCAGACGGCCGTATAATAAAACGGATTGGCGAAGTGTTTTAAGAAACTAAACTATGTAAAAGTGATAATAGTATAGAAAAATATAAGTTTAAGTTCAGGTGAACGTAAATATTTGGCTTGAACAATAAAATTAAGTCAAATAATTTGCAGTCCAGACGGCAACCTACATATGGAACTGCAATCTATCTCTGTCAAAATCGGAGCTGCAGCCTATCATTTTCTTTTCGTTCACATATCATTTAAAAATATTTAAATATTTGTTCACAGATGCATGTACCTGTTATATTTAAACAATGTTTAAGCACGTGGATTCCCCGCCATGAATATTGTCCGGTAAAATAATCATTAATTTGAAGAAAAAAACAAAACACTATGACTGATCTTTGGTGTTTTTGGAAAGTAGCAATTTTTACTTTGGAAAATATATAACAATTTGACTAACTTCATCAAACGTGTTAGATATAAGATGATTCAATTATTACAAATTATTTTGGTGTAAAATCGTATTTTATCTCACGAGTGTCATAGAAAAACATATTTTCACGAGTGGCGAAACAAACAAGAAGTAAAACCTCTCTCAGTAAATCCTTCCAAATATATCCGTGATAAACAGTTAAAAAAACAATAAAGCAAAAATTATAGAGTCTTAGCAAATACATTTTCTAAAAGATCAAGAGAAGTAGTAAATATACTGCCTCAAAAACAAATATATAATAGTAAAATGCCGGTTCAGAAATCTATTTAATAAAATATAAAAGTAACATCACATGGGTATTCTTTTCTTTAATAAGTTGACCGGTTTCGCTTACAAGTAGCTCATCAGGGCTCAATGAAATGTGTAATTGCTTCGCAACGTCACATATTTTCGGAAAAATAATCAATACTGCTTTTTTATAAATTTCACAATAATGATGTTTCAGCTAGGTTATCAAAAGAGCGTTATTTTATTGACATTTTAAAGCCATTTTGAAACAGAAATTGATGACGTCACGGTTGAGAAATTGTATGTTGTTGTCAAGAGCAACACAAGCGTTCCAGATTTTTTGAACGATTTCTTAAACGGTCTAATCTGTGATACTTGCAAACTTTACGATTGGGGATTTAAACTCCAGTGGTAGTATTATTTAACTTGATGAAAGAATAAATAATAATAATAAACTAATAGTAAACCCCAAGTACGTCTATGATCAGGGATCCCAACTTTATCTGCAGAGTAAGGAATACAATTCAGAGTACCTAATGCACAATCTTTTCAAAGATATGATGCAGTTATCGTTTGAAACCAAAAGCTTCCTACACTGTCTGCCTTAGCAACTAAAGGCTTAAAACTGTGTGATGATAGTGTTTCATAATGAAAAGCATCATTGTACTAACTCTGGGAATTAACAAAGAAAACTTTATTTAAAAAAAAACAACACTATATATATATATTTGCTTAACACATACGAGCTGTCATGAATCACTCTAAAGTTCGTGCTTTTGGAACAAACCAGTGCTGGTGTCATTTTTGTGAGCCAAAGAGAATGAGTCGCACCCACGATATCTTGGGTGAAGCGTTGACACCTCAACACTTGTAAATCAAACACAATTTACATAGCTAAAATGTTTTGACTAGAATTGTTTAAAGGAAATATATCAATGAAAGAATCATGGAACATATGATCAAATGTCTACAATGAAACCTCAAAAGCTTTTCTTGAAGGCTTTTGCAGGCCATTAAATTCTTAACGACTACGAGGCTTATATATATATTATGTATAACTACACCGGGCAAGCAAGGTTAAAATAAGGGCAACACAAAAAACATTTCGTTCAGTTTGGTATACTCTAGGAGTGTGCACCTACTTGTTATATCAAGTGCATTTATATACTCGCATCTATGGTAATTTGAAAACAATATATATGCATTTACTTATAACAAACTTTTTGTAACCTTAATGACATTGCTTGGTATGCATTTAATAAGTTTTGTTATATGTTTGGAGTTTTCAAATATAGAATTCAATGATGCCAGGAAAATTCAAGTACCAATCTAAAGCCAAACGTTGCTGTGACTTTCTTTAATGACACACGGATGAAATGCCGGTAGAGCTTGGTAATTAATTGTTTCTGGTCTAGTTCATAGAATAGATATAAATGGTTGAATATTGTCTGCAATGACATCGTTTGATTCCAATACCATTTTGAATAACTTCAAAATAAGTCACTTCTGTAAAATATTTTTAATAAAACTTAGTAAAACAGTTATTTGAGCATTAAATAAAGAAAAAAATAATAATTAAAAGTTAGTACAACTTTACTTTTACAAGCATTAAGTGTTTGATAGTATAACATATCACGTGTGTTTAAATATGGTTAAGACAACATCAGTTACACAAATAAATAACCTCAAACATATACAAGTATATTCATGCATCAACATTAATTTCAGTGTAAAAATTGGAAAACAATAGTTTTAAGTAAACACGTGTACAACAGATATTGAAAAACAAAACGAAATACAATTCCTGAGAAAGAAAAAAAATGTTAACTATATCTATGACAGTCTTAGTATCAGATTTCATACAATTTTATTGGTTCCATTACAAGAGACAAACACTTAAAAAATAATGGTCAAGACAGACAATCATTTTGGCCCTATTTGTATTGCAAATAGATTCATGATGATCGTAAAATAGAGCAAAAAATAACTGGATTAGGTTTTGGCACATTCGAAAACACACAAAGACTAAAGCTGAGCTTAATAAAATGTCCCCACTAAAGTTGCCCTAGTTTGCCTTTAAAAGTTCTCCATACATTTGTTTGAAGTAGGAGCCAAGTTTGACACCGTCGTTCGCCAGAATATAAGCTTTGTAAACATCGGAAAAAGAAGAAGTTGTGTATCCGTCTAGCAGCGTTGGTTTGTATTCGGGCATATCACTTCCTTTGGCTCTAAGTGCGAGTACGACGCTGCAGGCTGTTCTTTGAATCTTGTTTTCAAGATGGTCAAGGGCGCTTAGAAGTTCAGCTTTGGCGGCTTCGGTGTTCGTCCCTACAGTGTAGTTGCCCTTAATGTCCTGGATATGGAGGATGTATTGTAACAGGAACTGGAAGTGGGATTGTAAGGTCTCAACCTGCTGTTAAGTCGAAATAGAAAAAAAGAAACATAAATCAGACATTTTAAATATGGAACTAATAAAATTACCGGAATATCATGTATGTGTGTGTTGAAAACACAATAATATAAATCTGATTTATTTAAAAAAAAATCCAAAAAAAAGTGAACAATACTATAGTGTGTTTTTTTATTGAACTTGAACTATGACCAGAACACGGCTTGTTCTTTGTAAAACAAGCCTTTCACACTAATAAATGATAAAATTGGACGCGTTCATCGTCTGTAAGAATATTTTACAGGAACAATGTGATTAAGTGTTTGAAAATCAAAATCTTCCATGAACAATTTCAAATGACAACGTATGTTTTCTTAAATACATAATTAAGAATATTATATAAAGTTCGTCGCCGTGTTTTATTGATTATGATTATCATCTTCAGTAAGTAAGATGAGACACGGGAATGAAATGAAAGCCAGGGTAAATCTTTGAGTTTGAAGTAATATCAATACCCACAGAACCGTAGATTTGCTATTATGTTTTGTTTGAAGACACATACATCAGAAGTGACAGTCTTGTGTTTTCAATTATAAGATATATATATATTAATAGATATATTGGTGGTTCAGGAATGTTGATGTGACTGTCTTGTCTTTTCAAATATTGCACTTTTACTCCCAAGGTAAAAGTACCACAAGTAATAGAATTGTTTTAATTTACCGCAAGGAATGAGTTCATATCGAAAACAATGGTTCTTATGAAAGATACCGTGTTTAATTAGAGGAAAACGGTGCAGAAATCACCGTATTTCTACCTTATGAAGTGATATACATTGGAATCGTGTTTAAAAAATGCTTATTTGCATAATGTTTGCCAACCGGAAATCACATAGCGTAACGACAACACACACGAAAAGTTCAACACAAAAGAAATACATAGATACATAGGCAGGGTCGTCGATATAAAATGTAATTAGTTTTAATTGTAATCAAGCAGTTAATATAAAGAACTAAGAGTAAGAACTTGCTTGACTTTCGTGAATATTCGAGAGAGTCCAGTGAATCGCATTCGAACGTGTCCAAAAGAGTCGCCAGGTCATGTTTACTTCTCGCTGTCTGACGGTTTGCCAGTAAAGCAACATGTTTAAATGCTGAACTTGGCATACTTCCTAATGTTGTTGCATCTATTTTGATTTTATCGCTATCCCATTAGTATGCTAGATGGGGTCAAGGGCATTCACTATATCACCCGAACGCTTATGATTGAGTTGGTATTTTAAAGTCAAAGTTTTCAAAATGATAAGCAGGGGTATTATTATAACTTAAGGTTTCATTATCAATTAAAGTGCTAAGTTTTATAAAACATACTAAACGTCTTATTTTATCATGCAACGTGGAAACTATTCAAGCATTGTTCTGCAATTTATGAACTAGTCCCTTAGTTGGAATATTTCTAAAGTAATATCAAATATAGTCGGCGCCCTTCTGGGCGCCGACTAATAACTCAATCTCAGGATTGATTGGCTAACCCACTGACCTTTTTTTGTATTGACCGCCTATAAATAGTTTTGAATTGACCTTTCACAAAATCTCTATCAATTCCGTGTTTGTTTATTTAATAAATGGAAAGTCATATCTGTGAGCGGATTTTTTTCGGTATATAGTATTAATCAAGACATCATACTGAAGCGTATGTGTAGTATAAACACGGTTTATATATAAAATGACATGATATAGGACAGATATGCTCACGTTATTTATGGCTGCTGAGATTTTATCTTGCGATACGGTCATTCCTTCAGTATCCATGAAGTTGTATTCATCCAGAAACGTTGCAGTAAATGAATTCACTTTTCCAGATTCTTTTAGCTGTAAATAAACAAGTGAAATATTCATGATGTGCTTTATTGCTAATACACAAACCTTTAAAAGCATTTTTTTTCCATACTTAAGCACAATCGAACTTAAAGTCAGTATTGTCAATGTACAGTCGAGTAAAGCACCCGGAAACATATTTAATGTTAACCGTATACATTTGAATTTGGTATCCGTTTTACAATGATGTATGAATGAAATGATTTTAATTAAGCGTCGGTGTATTTGTTGATCATCTTCAAGCATTTTAATACTAGATGACACTTATTCAGTGCAATACATAATCAAAGCTGTCTCTGGACGTTTATTTGTATACCTCAGAACATTTATTCAAATTGGCCTCAAAGGTTACATACGAAATCCAATTAAACTAAAGAAGAAAAGGATAATACTAGTATATTTACCTGTGTCATTATACCCTGGGCGTCAAGCTCGATACCCTCAGATCTGGTCTGTATGTCAGTTAGTCTGCTGATGTAGTCAGAAGGCTCCATAGGATCTTCTGCCAGCACCATATTACAGGGGTTGTCCGCAGCAACAGAGCGAACGGGTCTTGGATGCGCAATAGCACCAAGTGCGACCCCAGACACAAACATTACCGTTAAAATATTCTCTGAAAATTAAAGAGATAATTGCCATGTAAATATAGACTATCTTTATTATGCTCATCGAAAAAATATACTAAAACATTAACGATGATGTCATGCGTATTTGGATCACCAAGCAATACATGAACAAAAGTTGGACAGTATATTGTTTTTTAAGATATAGCGAGATGATATTTTTCAATCTATGCTTATTTATTTATTTACAATTTCATTTAAATTTTTAATTTATTATATGTTCTAAATTATTTTAATTGTACAATTGTACTTTTATGAAGAAGGGATGAATAAGTTAAGCTTTATTGTTTACCCAACGATATTAATCAGCAATATAAATCTTATGGTAAAAGTATAATCTAACGAAATTCACAACGCATTTGATTACTTACTTAAAGTGAACATTTCGGAGGAAAAATTCAAATTCAGTTTGTTTGAAACAATTGTACAAAAGCACTTTTTGAAGATTGTGATATGACATCAAGTATTGAATCTTTATATAGTAGGTTATGAAAGAAATTCCAGATATGCCTTTATTACTAAGAAAGTTTCGCTCTCAGGAAGACCTTAAAGGTTAACGATTTAAGGTATGTATTGTCACGAAACATTAACGAAACTTTGTTTAACTGTAAAATATTGCGGCGGAATATTTGCGTGTTAGGGAGAAACTGTTTCAGCTTTACTATAATAACCAACTAGTGGGGTATAGATTACGCAAGGAATGTCATTCATAACGTCTGAAGCGTTCTGAAACCGGACACTTTTCGTTTCTCACAGTCAACTTTACTACATGGAGCTAAGTTTTAAATATTTAGTTCACAAACAAGTTATTTTTCGATTATAAGCACCCTAAAAGTACATGTTTTAAACTCAACTGTTATCTAAGTGTAACACGTGTAAGAACATTTAAAAGTCAATCTGCGCAACCTCGTTATTTTCTTCCACTTCGACTTTTTTTGTAAAAAGGTGAAAAACGCTTCAGAGTGATAATTTGTGCATAAAAACAGTAAATATATCATTGTTTTAGAAGAACAGGCATGCTTAATGCTTTGAAATAGCTGACTGCTTAATCGACGTTTTTGAAAAAAACAAACTGTTGATTATCGCTAATAGCTTCAAAGTGTTAATTTTTGCATAAAAAACAGTTAATATGTCATTGTTTTAGAAGAAAATGCATGCATACATGCTTTGAAAAAGGAAACCATTTTAGGCCGCTAGGCCGCCAGGCCGCTAATTTCACACCGCTAGGCCGCTGAAGTGCTTCATCGACTTTTTTGAAAAAAAGTTGAAGAACGCTTCAGAGTGATAATTTGTGCATAAAACAGTCAATTTATAATTGTTTTAGAATAAAACGTATAGAAAAATGTTCTGAATAGAAAACAATTTAAGGCCGCTATGTAAATCTATGAATAAAAAACTTTGATTATCATTGTTTTAAAAAAAACGCATTAACAATTGCTTGGAAATAGAGAAAAAATTAGGCCGCCAGGCCGCTAGGCCGCTAGGCCGCTAGGCCGCCAACTTCACGCCGCTAGGCCGTTAGGCCGCTAGGACGCTTACTTCACGCCGCTAGGCCGCTAGGCCGCTAACTTCACGTCGCTAGGCCGCTAGGCCGCTAACTTCACGTACACCAATGCACGTTCATTTTTTTTTTAAACTTGGTATATATCATCGGCAAAAAAGGTCGTGCTACAACGTGTTTCCTTATTTTTTTCAGGCATTAAAATGGTATTTATTTTGTGAAAGTAATTTTTATTTTGAACAACTGCATGTATATTTCAGATAATTCATTGGTCATTTACTTTAAGATAATACCGTTTGAAATGGGTAGGGGTCTACAGTCAAAAGTCACAAAAGGCACGTGCTTTTCAGATTTACGAGGCGTTGCAAAACTTGTTTTGTTCGCATAACTTATTCTGTTTTCCATAATGAGGATTTCATTTTGATTTAGGCACAAGTTGTTTCAACTGTGTACGTCCAAATAGCATTCTTGGTAGATATGAATCGTAACCTTTTATCTGACGACGACCGATTACGTGCTTTCGGATTTAAAAAAGCGGGATGGAACGTTGAAAACATTGCAAGGCGCTTCGTCGTTGCCCGCGAACGAATTATCGCTTGTGGCAACGGTTTCAAGCGACAGGGACCGTTCATATATGCCGCGGTCAGGGCGACCCAGCGCCACTTCCAGCCAGGAAAACTGATACCTTGAAGTAAACGTCGCTAGAAAAAGTTTTTTTGTCCGTGTTGCGTTGCGTCAAACCCTTATGGCGAGGCGGGTTCCAGGCGCTAGACCCGTTTCATACCAAACTATCCGTAGCCGGATGCACGCCGCCGGGTTTAAGTCACGTGTTCCGGCGATGATACCAGGCTAGCATTTTGCAACGAACATGATGGAAGGATCAGTTATGATCTGGGGAGGTGAGTGTAGAACACGTCTTGTGTTTTTTGACGGCTCATTAACCGATCAACGGTATCGGGACGAGATTCTAATAGCGCACGTGCTTCCGTTCTTACGCCGGATGAACGTTTGCCAGCCAATCTATCATGAAAACAATGGAGGGCGCAATGGGGGCTGCTATTATGAACGGATTCGTCCAGTAAAAAGGCACACAGCGCATAAACTGGCCCGCAATGTCGCCCGACTTCTCGTGCATTGAGCACGTTTGGGATGTTCTTGGACGCCGCGTTTCTCTGTGTATATCGCCACATAGCATCCATGTTGACCTTTGAAGATTTCTTGAAGAGGACTGGGATGTGATTCCATAACAGGAAATAAAAAAAACCTCGTTGATTCACCAAGAGCCTGATTGAATGCAAGGACAATTTCAAGGGATATACACATAATTAACGTTTAAAAAGAGAAAGTATACGCGTTTATTAACAAGATAAAATTAAGATAAGGCTTTGTAGTTATGCAAAATGCTGTTGATATTGTTGACTTTTCATGTTTTACATTGTTTTTGTTGATTGTGTTACTGTTTATTTCATTTCAGTAGTTGGTCATACAAAACCTTTATACGGCGAGACGAGCTGTATTGTGACTTTTACACCCTGACCCCTATACTGATCATATCGATAAAAGGCATTTTACAGCAATAAACTTCATAAAGATTTGTAATTAACGATTGTCCTTGTCTTATTCTTTCATAGTATGTATGTATGACATAAAAATATTTTTCAATACACTCAAAATTATAAACCATTATATTTTTTACCGAGTGTATGTTGCCAGAAGCAATGCTCACGAATGTGAAAAAAAAAATCATAACTCTGACTGCAATACTGTTTACAGTTATTTCCCCGTTGTTTTCGTCAGAGAGAGTAAGCGTCTGCTTATTTTCTTTTAGTGTTTGCAAGGTTATGTTTAAAGCCGTCATGCACTACAACAACCACGCTTCATGTACAAAGAAATGTTAAAAAGAGTTTGGAATCAATCCATCTTGACATTTAGCCTCAACAGCTAAAAGAATACAAGATACAGCAAATTTATTTACTTGTTTGATTGTTTGTCTTCCTATTGCTATTTTGTATGACCCCTAGTTTGTACAATGACAGAATCGTTTTCACAAATATTTTTAACCTATAATTTACTTAGGCGGTCTGCTGTTTGTGAGACTAAATCGTACCTTAATGGAATTGGACACTCCCATCGGCTGAATTCATTCGTTTGCATTTATGACTGTATCCGGAAATTGAGTCCTTGACCTTGTTTCATTTTGGAATCCTCAAAGCTGACAATCCGTGTATTTCCTCATATAAACAAGGATTTCATACAGAAAGTACAGTAACCAAACAAGTAAAAATCTAAAACCTGAAAATATATTATTTAAATGAAATATATAAAAACATAAATCTCGAAAGATATTGAACAGTCTGTATCATTTAAAGGGAGTGCTTTTAGAATCAAATACATACAAAACAATAACATGTTTCCTGAACATAACATGTTAAATAATTGATGGAGTTTAAACGTTCACATGAATATATATTAAAACTTAGCTGGACAGATATTTTTGCATAACTTAGAAATCCTCAAACAGAAGCAACCGCCAAATTGCCATTTAGTTATTTGTGGTTCGAGCACTTGTCCTGGCTAGCATAAAGACATTCGTGTAAAGTCAGCGCCTCATACTTTCCAAACATTTTATTTGGCGTCCGAGCTCTGTCGTTAGACTGTTGTCTGCTGCTTTTACAGTAAGGCATAGGATTATGCTGTTGTAAAATTTCACTTCCGTTTTTAATGGGGAATGATATTAGTATATGGAATGAATTAATCAATGAAAATGACAGCTAATGACACAACATGTTAGTCAATTGAAATTAAATGGTTAAATAATAATAATCATGATGCGAACAATCGATTTATAATGATAATGTTATTTTCTGAAATTGTGAAAATATAAGGCGACTCTCCTACGTTAAAAGACGTATGTAACTTAATGTTAAAAGTGGACTACTCCAACTCAATGTGGACATCGTGAGTATAAAGAGCAAACCAGCGTGTTTATTGTATTGTCTGGCTTATGCAAGTGAAACAGCTTGATATAACAAGCTGTTACATATTTATTATCTCCAATAGGGATTAAACACTAGTGTCCAAGCGGCAAATATACATGTACCCCTAGGGGTTTATACCGAACTATATATATTTAATATAGATATAAGTATGGTATAAACTGTGAACCCGAGAGTAATAATAGAAAAGCGCCTTCATAACCATAGAAGCCCTGAAAGTAAGCTTTAAGTTCCTTACGGTCCATTAAAAAATAAAACCATTGAAACATTTTTTAAAAGAAAGCTAGGGTTATAAAAAGAGGGAGAATACCATAATAATTACGTTAATGGAAAGCTGTCACCATCAGTGCACATATAGAATATTGTCTACATGACATCTCCAGAACATGACCGCATGGATTTCCCTTAACGTTGGCAGATTGTGAGTATTTCTAATGACCGATACTACATGGTTCTGATTTAATAGGGTATCAGCATACCAATCTAGAATTTGCGATGGAATTCATGAACTGTCTTAAGATGTAGAGCTCTAAGCTCTAAACATTTATAAAGCCCAGGAAAAAATCATAGGAACTGAAATACAAAGAATAAAGACAACGTTATAACTATTGGTATTATACAGACCAGGAATTGTTAAACATAAGGACAGCGGGTATACTTGCAGTATTATACAGCCCAGGAGAAATCCGTATGCTCTGAAATGCAAAATAGAAAATGGTGATACGAGCAGTATTATACAGCCCATGAAATGCACGTATCATCTAAAATGTAACATAGAGAGTGGTGCTACCAGCAGTATTATACAGCCCAAGAAATGCACGTATCATCTAAAATGTAACATAGAGAGTGGTGATGCCAGCAGTATTATACAGCCCAAGAAATGCACGCATCATCTAAAATGTAACATAGAGAGTGGTGATACCAGCAGTATTATACAGCCCAAGAAATGCACGTATCATCTAAAATGTAACATAGAGAGTAGTGATACCAGCAGTATTATACAGCCCAAGAAATGCACGTATCATCTAAAATGTAACATAGAGAGTAGTGATACCAGCAGTATTATACAGCCCAAGAAATGCACGTATCATCTAAAATGTAACATAGAGAGTGGTGATACCAGCAGTATTATACAGCCCAAGAAATGCACGTATCATCTAAAATGTAACATAGAGAGTGGTGATACCAGCAGTATTAAAATGTAACATAGAGAGTGGTGATACCAGCAGTATTATACAGCCCAAGAAATGCACGCATCATCTAAAATGTAACATAGAGAGTAGTGATACCAGCAGTATTATACAGCCCAAGAAATGCACGTATCATCTAAAATGTAACATAGAGAGTAGTGATACCAGCAGTATTATACAGCCCAAGAAATGCACGTATCATCTGAAATATAACATAGAGAGTAGTGATACCAGCAGTATTATACAGCCCAAGAAATGCACGTATCATCTAAAATATAACATAGAGAGTAGTGATACCAGCAGTATTATACAGCCCAAGAAATGCACGTATCATCTAAAATGTAACATAGAGAGTGGTGATACCAGCAGTATTATACAGCCCATGAAATGCACGTATCATCTAAAATGTAACATAGAGAGTGGTGATACCAGCAGTATTATACAGCCCATGAAATGCACGTATCATCTAAAATGTAACATAGAGAGTGGTGATACCAGCAGTATTATACAGCCCAAAAAATGCACGTATCATCTAAAATGTAACATAGAGAGTGGTGATACCAGCAGTATTAAAATGTAACATAGAGAGTGGTGATCCCAGCAGTATTATACAGCCCAAGAAATGCACGTATCATCTAAAATGTAACATAGAGAGTGGTGATACCAGCAGTATTATACAGCCCAAGAAATGCACGTATCATCTAAAATGTAACATAGAGAGTGGTGATACCAGCAGTATTATACAGCCCAAGAAATGCACGTATCATCTAAAATGTAACATAGAGAGTGGTGATACCAGCAGTATTATACAGCCCAAGAAATGCACGCATCATCTAAAATGTAACATAGAGAGTGGTGATACCAGCAGTATTATACAGCCCAAGAAATGCACGTATCATCTAAAATGTAACATAGAGAGTAGTGATACCAGCAGTATTATACAGCCCATGAAATGCACGTATCATCTAAAATGTAACATAGAGAGTGGTGATACCAGCAGTATTATACAGCCCATGAAATGCACGCATCATCTAAAATGTAACATAGAGAGTGGTGATACCAGCAGTATTATACAGCCCAAGAAATGCACGCATCATCTAAAATGTAACATAGAGAGTAGTGATACTAACAGTATTATGCAGCCCAAGAAATGCACGTATCATCTAAAATGTAACATAGAGAGTAGTGATACTAGCAGTATTATACGTCCCAAGAAATGCACGTATCATCTGAAATATAACATAGAGAGTGGTGATACTACTTGTTTTTGGTGTTGTTTGAGCCAATGACATATTATTATGTCATTATATACACGTGGACAATTTGTCAACAGAAGCATTTGTGTACAAAGTTGTATTTAGCATCTTGAAGCCCAAAGAAGACCATGCAAACATCATTAATATGGCTTTCTTTATATGTGTTACCTAATCAATAAAAAACAAACCAAAGTGAAAAGATAATATAATATAAGAAAGCTCTTTTATTTCCAAACGATAGTTTTTAAGGCAGGAAATTGGTTTTATTTTACTGTAAATCTAATAAAAAGGAAACAATTAAAAAGCAATTCTACACAAAACATTCAAAAAAGTGTTGAAAGAGATGATTTGAAGTATTATATTGTTTTCGCCTGCGACATGTGTTAAGCAGATTGTTTCACAGGTAAAGCAATTAAGGATTTTTTGATGTGGGCTTGACACCTTACATTTCCATTGTGGGCTGACACCTTACATGACTGGACTTCTACCTTCATGAGTCACTCCCTTCACTTGCTTTGTAACAGTTGTACATCAGAACAGTATCATAGTCTTGGCAACGATCAATGTTGTCTGAAATAAATGGGTAATCATGCCGTAAGGAGCTGAATGAACAAATGCTGTATAGAGATTGTTGGCAAGATGAACATTTTGCTGAAAGCAGAAATAAGACTAAGCTTATCTGTTGTTATAAGGGTTTTGTCAGTCGAAGGAAATGCATAACTTGACAATTACTAAGTCAAAGATAAGGGTTTTGCTACAAATGTAGATGGACTCTAGTAACATGTGTTCCACAATTAATGTGAATACTTTGATCGGTTAGTGAGCTATGGCCAAGGTTAAAGTAATTGTATGTCAAATTCACCAAGGCTATAACAAAACCTTGACCCTTTCAATGAAAAATGATAAATTAAATAAGATGGTACATTATGGATAATCCTTTATATTCACCTCCCTATATTTGGCTGGGCAGTTTATGGAAACAGGGAACTGCCATGAAAACTAATTCATCAAAGTCACATGGTTCATGGCCAGCCTGCCGGCTTGCAGCATCCCAATCTTCCTTCAGTCTGGTCATAACGATGTCCAGTTGGTCCCTACAGATGGCCAGCGATAAATCAGGCTTTCTCGTGCTCTCGTTGATGTTTTTAATTGTACCGTGATTCTTTTATAACAAACAATGATTGTGTATTTTTATTTCAGCAGTCGTTAATATGTGAACACCTATAACCAATTACACAAGCGAAACCTGCTGCCCAAAAAGGCTTGGTACATACCTTTCCTGTCAAGTTTCATCAAACAATCTCCAGCAGTTCTGGTGATTTCGCCTGGATAAACATGTGTCATCCATCCAATAATCTATACAGATTGCCAGTACAACATCAAATTATCTTCTACACCTATCTGAGGAGGCATAAATTGTATCTGAAATAAAATGTGTTTTTAGCATAAAACAGTATTTTCTTTTCTTTTTTAGTATTTTACGATAGCGATCGCATTTTTAAAAAATAACTAAACATGTCACAGGAGTGAAGTATAGCCGCAGACGCCGGCTGGACACAGGAGGCCATAAACATCCGTCAAATATTTGTTTTAAGCAGTTACTTTCAGTTAAAAAAACACTAAAGGAAATTTGGCGGTTGCTTTTGGATGAGGCTTTCTTGTAGTACATGATTAAATGAAAATGTGTCCATCTACTGTTTATTTGTATTTGACATGAAGGTTTAAAACTTCACTACATAAATTATTTAACATGTTTTGTTTTCTCGAAACATATGATTTTTTGTATGACTTTGGTCCTAAAAGTAGTGCTGAACTATTCAAACAGTTTTTTCTAGATTAATTAATTTATATATATATATGCACTTCATTTAGATATGATACCCTTAAGTTATAGAGTGTTATTTGTTTGCTTTATAAACATAATGTATGAAGTCCTTGTTTAAAACTATGCGTTCCAAGAGTGGCAAAACTATTCCATCATTATACGAACAAAGCCGTCAAACAAAATGAAAAAATAAAAGGAAAATACCAGTCAATGAATATATTGTCGTAAATTATTTGATTTGTCCAGGCACAAGGATACAACGAAATGATTCCAAACACTTTCCAACAATCCGTTATATATTGGTCAAGGTTGTTGCATTTCAAGAAGGATTTAAATATAACACTGCATACACTAGGAGATAATAAGCAGACGTTAACTCTCATATCGGTCGAACAATTGGAGAAACAGCTGTCAAAGTTATAGAAGACAGAACGATGAATTTCGTCATACCCTTTAGCATTGCTTCTGCAAACATATATACCAAGTTTTATTAAAAAAATCATTGAACGGTCGTTGGATGTCCATTTGATACAGTTGTACTGCGTACATACTTGTCAATGCTTGCTCAACTCTTACATGATTATGTTTGAAATGTACACATACATATGCAGGATTCACAAGGGCAGGGTATAACAAACAAATAGATTTCCATAAATCGGCGAATCCGCGCTATTTTTACGAAATATGTTTCCAGAAATGGGCAGTTTTTACATTTCAATAAATGAGAATTTATAGCAATTGTCAACTTATACTTTACAATCTAAGACGCAGTAATTATGGTCATGCATAATACTTTTAAATGAGTGTTTGTTGAAGATAATATATTATGATATATATTTTAATGTTAAGCGTAAGTATGTGTGTTTATATTTTTTGTTTTGAATTGATGTTATTGTATAACAAATCAAATTGTCAAAAAGTTATGTTATATAAATTTTTAACCTTTAAATAATTAAAGTATTAAACTTAATTTTTATAAGTATTCGTAGTACATGTTGTAGTAGTAGTAGTGGTAGTGGTAGTCGCGGTGGAGGCAGCAGCAGCAGCAGTAGTAATAGTAGTAGAAGCAGTAACAAAATCAGCAGCAGAAGCAGCAGCAGCAATAGTAGTAGTAGAAGTAGTAGTTCTAGTAGAGGTATTAGTAGTAGTAGAGGTAGTAGTAGTAGTAGTAGTAGTAGTAGTAGTAGTAGTAGTAGTTGTAGTTGTAGTTGTAGTTGTAGTAGTAGTAGTAGGTGGTGATGGTGGTGGTGGTGGTGGTGGTGGTAGTAGTAGTAGTAGTAGTAGTAGGAATAGTAGGAGTCGTAGTAGTAGTAGTAGTAGTAGTAGTAGTAGTAGTAGTTGTAGTTGTAGTTGTAGTTGTAGTAGTAGTAGTAGTAGTAGGTGGTGATGGTGGTGGCGGTGGTGGTGGTGGTAGTAGTAGTAGTAGTAGTAGTAGGACCAGCAGCAGAGTAGTAGGATTAGTAGTAATAGTAAAAATAAACATCTTGACGCGAAAACTAAAATATATAGCATACTATATATTATTCAACTAACACTCGTTAAAAGTATCACAATAACTACAGTGTCTTCATTGGCATCCGTATTTATTAAGACTGTAACTCCGATTAAATGACCAGTAAATATGAAACATGTCCTTTTGTGGAAAGATGTTCTAAACATAGCGCAAATAGGCCTTTTTGTAGAAAACTGCCAATCGTTTAGACCCTGCCTATTGTGTGGGACCTAGATGTATATGAACATGTAGAACAGAGCATTGTAAGAGTTGGGCAAGCATTGAAACTATGTACAGAGTACGGCCAAAGATTACGGAAATCTGATGATCTTAACTTAGCCTGGACAACTTTGAAGAAAATGCGACAAATTATGTATTTAGTTGTGTTTTGTTCTTTTGTTCCCATACTTTTGATCTTCTAGTTTGTAAAATGATACACTGTTTGAACACATACTTTAAAACCTAAACTTTACGTAGGCGATCTACACCGGATAACTGTTTGTGTGTAACTGAATTGTACCTGCACCAACAATATACCAAGCTTACGAACATGTTGCATAACTGATATTGTGAAGTTTTGAACCTTCACCTTCAGGTATTAGCCGTGTAGTAACACTTTTCAAAAGCTAAAACCATGAATACAGTTAGAATCATTGGACCATATTGGACTTTAATCAATTGTTTTTGAAGAGTGTTTATTTATGAATTAAAAGTTAGTTGTGCTTTTTGTTCCAAATCCATAAATTTCCGGACAACACATAACGAAAACTGTATATCATTAATTCATAAAAATTGTTAGATATAAGACCAGATGATTAAAGTATTACAAAAACTTTCTATGCTGTCCACATAACTATTAAATATACAATTTATGATAGTTTACCACGTACTTTTTTTAAATTATTCGGAATGTCAAGTAAGCGTACATTCAAACAGCTAATTCAAAATGATAAAAAAATGAGTATTCTTGCTGCAAATTGTTAACCTATGATTTATACAAAGTTAATCAGTATATCACAGAAATGCAGAAGTGAAATTTACACAGAATTCAGTATTTTACCACATTGTTGAAATTAAAACTGAAATATGTTGTTAAAATGCTTTCACCAGCTTTTTTATTGCGGATGTGCTGAATAGTCCCTGTACACCTGAGTAGTAGTAGTAGTAGTAGGAGTAGTAGTTCTAGTAGAGGTATTAGTAGTAGTAGAGGTAGTAGTAGTAGTAGTAGTAGTAGTAGTAGTAGTAGTAGTAGTAGTAGTAGCAGTAGTAGCAGTAGCAGTAGTAGTAGTAGTAGTAGTAGTAGTAGTAGTAGTAGTAGTAGTGGTAGTAGTAGTTGTGGTAGTGGTAGTGGTAGTGGTAGTAGTAGTAGTAGTAGTAGTAGTAGTGGTAGTGGTAGTAGTAGTAGTAGTAGTAGTAGAAGTAGTAGTGGTAGTGGTAGTCGCGGTGGAGACAGCAGCAGCAGCAGTAGTAATAGTAGTAGAAGCAGTAGCAGTATCAGCAGCAGAAGCAGCAGCAGCAATAGTAGTAGTAGAAGTAGTAGTTCTAGTAGAGGTATTAGTAGTAGTAGAGATAGTAGTAGTAGTAGTAGTAGTAGTAGTAGTAGTAGTAGTAGTGGTAGTAGTAGTGGTAGTGGTAGTAGTAGTAGTAGCAGTAGCAGTAGAAGTAGTAGTAGTAGTAGTAGTAGTAGTAGTAGTAGTAGTAGTAGTAGTAGTAGTAGTAGTAGTAGTAGTAGTAGTAGAAGTAGTAGTAGTGGTAGTGGTAGTCGCGGTGGAGACAGCAGCAGTAGTAGTAATAGTAGTAGAAGCAGTAGCAGTATCAGTAGCAGAAGCAGCAGCAGCAATAGTAGTAGTAGAAGTAGTAGTTCTAGTAGATGTATAAGTAGTAGTAGAGGTAGTAGTAGTAGTAGTAGTAGTAGTAGTAGTAGTAGTAGTAGTAGTAGTAGTAGTAGTAGTAGTAGTAGTAGTAGTAGTAGTAGTAGTAGTAGTAGTAGTAGTAGTAGTAGTAGTAGTAGTAGTAGTAGTAGTAGTAGTAGTAGTAGTAGTAGTAGTAGTAGTAGTAGTAGTAGTAGTAGTAGTAGTAGTAGTAGTGGTAGTAGTAGAAGTAGTGGTAGTAGTAGTAGTAGTAGTAGTAGTAGTAGTAGTAGTAGTAGTAGTAGTAGTAGTAGTAGTAGTAGTAGTAGTAGTAGTAGTAGTAGTAGTAGTAGTAGTAGTAGTAGTAGTAGTAGTAGGTAGTAGTAGTAGTAGTAGTAGTAGTAGTAGTAGTAGTAGTAGTAAACTTATTATAACTTCAAACTAGTACCGAAATGATTTTATTTCAAAGCATAATATTTAATATACTAAGTTCATTGATAAATTAATATTCTCTTATCCAGCTGTTTTTTTATTAATCAATTAGCATTCTCTTATCCAGCTGTTTTTGAATCAAATGGAAATCGGCAAAGCTATATAGAATTTCATTAGATTGTTTTTCAAGAATTATTATGAAAGTAACTTGTAGTTAAATATCAACCATCTAAAATTCAGTTAATTTAAAATGGAAAGAAGATTTTGTATCAATATCTATATGTAAAACTACGGAAACAAGCTCAGTACTCAAAAGTTTAAACATGGACCCCATTTAATGGCATAGGGTAAACGCCAAAGACATAGAACAGTAAAACAAAACATCACAAACAAGAAACATAGAATAACAGCACAAAACTCCGAAAACAAGAAAGTAAATATATACTATATAAAAAAGCTAGGTGTGTTTATCAATGATTGTTAGGTACCGCCTTGGAACGGTCAGTCAAATATAAATTTACTGGGCGGTTAAACCAGTTCAGGTGCACAAACCTCACTCTTATCCAAGACAATACCGATTGTCAAAAACTGCCGAAACAGCCTTCAAACTCTTTATGATCAACAATAAATGACTAAATCATAAAATATTGTACGCTCTATTTTAATATTATGTTGATATTTCTCTGAAATTTACCTTAGCCCGTTTTATTAATGAATAGATATGCCCCTATTTTTGTAGCATTTTAAATAGAAAAAGAGAGAGGTTACGAAGGCTTCTGATTCTCGCAAAAAATGAATCTATGAAAAAAATAGTTTAAAACTGAAGTCCATGCAGTAAAATTGACTCGTGAAAATTCAAATATATCCGGTTTTAGAACGTGAACGGCATACTTTGCATAAATTATTCCCCTATGGTAGATTATAATAGTAAAACAAAAACCGTTTCTCCCTAGTACCCAAACTTTCCACCACAAGCGTTTACAGAAAAGCTAAGTTTCAAGTGTCTGTTATGTCAATATGTACCTGGTATTGTTTTAAAAACGGGGGTCTTCTTGAGAGCGAAAGTTCGCTAGTACGAAGGCATATCTGGAATTTCGTTCTTAAGCTATTATATAAAGACTTAATACTTGATGTCTTTTCACAGTATCTAAAACGTGCATTTGTTCATTCGTTTCAATCTAGCTGAATTTGATTTTTTCTGAAATGTTTACTTTAAGTAAGTTATCTAATGTTTTGTAAATTTCAATAGACAATATTGTACCAATACCATTTATATTAGTTTGTAAGAGCGTTAAGTGAATAAGTAAGCTTTAAAAATTCATGACATCTTAATAAAACTAAAATAATAAATTGAACTAAACGAATTAAGAATATCAAATCAGTTGAAATATAAGACAAAATAATAAATAAATATATAAAATAATTAATATGTAAACTAAATTCGTTAAATTAATAGAAATTAGCATATATTGACAAATAGCATCCAGCTTTATTCTGTTACAGTTAAAGTTATTAACAAACACTTGGGTAGCTAATCAAGATTTGTCACTTATTCAGTTAAATCAGATAATCCTAATAATGTCTTTCTGTGATTTGAAAAAAGGTAGAGTTTAAATATTTTGATTTCTTTTTGCGTTTTCAAATTAATCATATCGTATGTATTTCATATGCGTATTTTTTGCAGATGCATGATTTCTATATGATTGCAAACGATGTATGAGAACAAAATATGCAATGTAGTTTGAACAACATAATTGACCGATGTATGCATTCTAAATTAAGTTTAATTAAATTAATTGTCTATTCTGCAAACATATAAAACTTTATTCATGTTCAACCATTATAAAAATGAGGCAGCTAAAACTCTCGTGAGATTTAACGGGTTTTTGTCCATTATTTTTGGCATGCTTGTCTATAAGAATAAAGGAAAAGTTCAAAAAAGTATAACAATTTAAACCAAAATGTCTTCAGCTGTAAATGACATTAGTTCTAAATTAATTACAACAATAATAATTATAAAGTAAAATGCAATTTAAAAAGTATATTTACAATATAATATATAGTTCGCTATTTTATCTCAACATTAATATTGATTTAATAAGATAAAAGTGTAATGTACTGCTTCAGCAATAACATGGTAATTATGTCTTCTTATTTACAGAGTATGTTCTAAAGGCAATGGTTGTGTTTGGGGTCGCACTTGTTGCCATTGCGCATCCAAGACCCGTTCGCTCTTTTGCTGCGGACAACCCCTGTAATCTGCTGCTGACAGAAGACCCTGTAGAGACGTCTGACTACATTAGCATACTTGCTGACATACAGACCAGATCTGAGGGTATCGAGCTTGAGGCCCAGGGCATTAAGACACAGGTTATAAACACTGATGTTTCCTTTTCTTTCTTTAGCTTGATTGATAACTAATGTAAGATTAGATGCCGATTCAAATATATATTTCTGGAGTATACATACAAATGTAAAGAGACAAAACAATAGTTGACCGAATAAGTGTCATCAAATATAAAACAAATAATTAAATATGTGTTAAAGGGACTACACACCAGATTGGCACCAAAAAAAGTTTGTTTTTTCTGTAACAATTCTCAGGACAATTATTTTATAAAATGTTTAACTCTTTGATATCATAATTATAGATTTGTTTTACCAAAATGTAAACAAAAATCGAGTCGGTGACAGGAGTCGCCAAAATTGCAGTCCGGTGTTGTACATGTATCAACTGTGCTACGAAGGTTTATTCTAAACCGTTGGAATATTTAAGCCTAACTTGGTAACATCACGTGATAGCATCGACTAGTCACGCATAAGCATTAATTCTACTGGATATACATACCTAGAAATATTTTTAATGGAAAAATACGAAAACAACTGCAAAAATTAAATTAATTGTAAACTATGTGGTACTTAAATTAATTAGTTTCAATGCATTGTATACATGGATACCAAGTTTATGTCAATTTTTTTTTTTTTTTTTTCGCTATTCAATCATACGGTGTGTAGCCCCTTTAACGTTATGATCAATGTTAGTGCTTAATAAGGGAAATATTTCGATACACTCGCTTGTATAGATTTCTGTATTTGCAATTCATTTCATTATGGATGTTTCAATGGATTTTTACAGCTCAAAGATTCTGGAAAAGTACATGCATTTACTGCAATGACTTTGGATGGATACAATTTCATAGATACAGAAAGATTGACCGTTTCTCAAGATGAAATATCAGCAGCCGTTAATAACGTAAGCACGTCCGTTTTATTCCAAGCCATTATATGTATATGATGATAATAAAACATACGCTGTAATATATAATCTAATTCAAGAATATATTTCGGAAGGCAATGTCCTATAACAGGTTTATTTGCTCAACAAAAAATGAATGGAGAGTAAGTTTATGCACATTCAATCCAAACTGTTATTAGTCTGCTGGTCAGCCAATAAATCATGAGATTAGATAACCAATCTTTGGTATTGTCCGACCACATCTTGACACTACTGGTCTTCTACGATGACTAAGTGTGGCTTTCCAAACGACAGGTAAACATTCAAAAATCACCAAAATTCACTTCCAATATTTAAACACTCAATTGGGGAACTTCTGCTGTATGTGTCTTCAAACAGAAAATTAAAGCGAAAGTACGGAAATTTCCGGCTCTGTATGTATTGAAATTAATTTCGCACCAAACCTTTTCCTTGGCTTTTATTACACTATTGTCTACCCGACCTAAAGTTATTATCTTAAGATGATTGTTATGATCAATATTCACGCCGATGTTTTTTTTAATATTTGTTTTAAAATATACGCTGTCATTTAGAACTAAAAAAGAACTATGTTTAAACCAATTATATAGGCGCATTGACCCGGTGGATTTTCACGAAAACGATTAACACGTCCACTTTATACAATAATTAGAGTAAGAGGATTGGTGTACAGAAATGACAGTAACAATAACCTATAACTATGGTAGTTTGTTTTACGTTTTGTTGTATATTTTATTCTTAAGACAGATAATATTGATTTCATTGTTATTTTTGTATCTACAATATCAATTTCTTCATATATTTATTTGTGAGGGATATAAACTGGCAGACTATTTCTATTTTTTCTATTGTGTTTAACAGCAGGTTGATGCACTAGAATCTCACTACAAATTCCTTTTCGAATACATCGTGCATATCCAGGACATTAAGGGCACCCGTAATCTTAGCACGAACATTGACGCCGCCAAAGGTGAACTGGTAAACTCCCTTGACAGTCTTGAGGGCAAGCTTCAAAGCACAGCCTGCAGTGTTGTTCTCGCACTTAGAGCCAAAGGAAGTGATATGCCCGAATATGAGCCGACGCTGTTAGACAGCTATTCATCGTCTTTATTTTCCGACGTTTACAACGCTTACATTCTTGCTAACGACGGTGTCAAACTTGGCTCCTACCTCAAACAAATGTATGGAGAACTTATAACAGCAAACTAGGTTTCAAGGATGGATTTTAAAGTAGTCCTTCAACACTCAGATTTTTTATTACAATACGTTCAGTTTGTGACAAAACTTTAATCATATATTAATAGGAAGATCATTGCTCGATAAGCCGCTTCTATTGCCAATGCAGTAAATGTTAATAATTTTGTTCGTAATTAATGCATTTATTACCAGTGTCTTTCAATGCACCAAATATTTATAATTTACAAGTATTCGCATGATATTGAATGCTATTCGTTATTTTTCTGCTCTTCTTTTTTATCTTTACTAAAATCCGAAAACTATTTGCAATCAACATAAGGTAACAAGCTGAATGACAAGATTGAGAATTACAATTTGACTCTCGGTGACTTTTTATGGCATCATTAACATGAAAGCTGATACTGAAAGTTTCATAAAAATAGTTAACCTTTTAACGTATACCGTTTGTTTCGAAAAAACTTATTTAAATAAAATAAATCTAGATATGTTCTACAATATGTAAACCTTAAATTTATACTCTTTTTCTACCTTTTTAACACTAGATAAATATTGATGTTTGACATATATATATATGACATATATATGTGTGTGTGGGGGGGGGGGGTGTACTTAGCGCATGTAATTTACTTTTGTCTCAACCATCGTTCATCACATATGATATCTTAAACTATCAAACACAAAATCCTCGACATGTTCTTGTTGTGCTTCTTTTTTATTTATTTTAATTTTCTTAATATTTGAAGGTCAAATTTCTGTTTTAAAATTACTAAATAATAAAGACATTTTACCCATTCAAGAGTTACTTTTTATTAAGTGACCCCACATGGTATTTGAATCCATCGATGTAAATGTAAACCCTATTCAACTTTCCATATTTGCCAGGCACATTAATTTTTCCAAATGCTTCCGATAGTCTTTTGATCTGTGATATATATGCATTTAATAGGTATGTGTAAATAGGGTTTCTTCTATATGCAATCATTGACGTCGCGTGGAACGTCAGTTTGGAATAGGTCTCTATGTTGTTCTATGGAGGATAACGTGATCAAAATGGACCAGCCAACATTATAATTCTAAAATAAAACTATCAAATATGTTTGATAAAAAACAACCTTTACAAACAAACAATTATATAAACTGATAATGAAAAAGGAAACATCAAGATGCCAATAAAACGTTTGGCATGTACCGTTATACCAAACCTTTGGGCATGTTTAATGGGTTTTTGATAACTTTTCCTGAAATTCGTAGGCTACAGTTTTTTATTATCTTGGTTTACGAATCTTAGGACCCGATTCAACATAGGTCAGGAAAAAAACATTTTGGTAGGCGTCTATAATTCTTATTTAAAATAATCTGATATATAATAAATGGGTATATTTGAAAAATCAAGGACAATTCATAACATATTTCACTATCAATGACAGCATGTTGGAAGGGTTCGGTTGAATTAAAAGAAAAAAGAAAAACCGGGAACACGTTAATGTTCATACGTATATACAATAGAGTATTGAAAAAAGACTAATCATTGTACAGTAGTATGTCAAATAGTTGAACCGTGCGCGTGTGGATTTCCCGTACAGCCGGGAAACCGCCCCCCCCCCACTCCCCCTAAAATTGTCGAAGTGAAATTTTCATATCAATATGGTCTGAAACCACTCCTGGATAATGACATATGGTCGACATGTAGACCTTCTGCGCCAATCTTGTGGTAACCTTAAGATTACCTTCAGCCGAAAATCGGTTTCCTATCATTATATGAAAATCGGGGCTTAGCCTTGAGACCTCGAATTTGGTAGACATCCCTCAAACATGACCAGTACCCTAGCTATTGTTATGTCAGTTGGTCAAAGGTCAAGGTCGTGGTGACCTTAAGCTGAAAATCCGATTTCGTTCAATAACTGAGGAATGCTTATATGCGTACCTCAATTCAAACTTCTATTCTGATTAAATGCATCTGCTTCATTTAAGTCATGTTTCAAAAACATTCGCGAAGTCTCAAAATAGGCTTGTTTTGATCTTTGTACGTAGCTCGTCCGTGAAATAAGTGTTTTTTATCGCATAACATCAGGTTCCATATTGTTTTACGCTTTTCTTAAACAAATTCTAAGAAACAAATGTTTGTTTCATTGTAAGATTTCAATACATTTCATTTGAACATCAACTATATTAAATTTCAAGAACAGTAAATGGAAGCACATGGCAAGCAAACTTATCGATAACAAAAGGGATAATGACGTTCAGTTTGATAGACACAAGGAGCATGTCACTAACCTGCTATATTAAGAACTATTATTTACATGTATATGTGGTAGTATACAAACATATTTTTGTAAGTTACTTTTCACAACTTTTTGTGGCAATGCGTTGAGTATATTTCCTTATTCTTATTATAAGTTTGGAGTTTACATAATTGAATTCACTCGTGAAATATAGCATTTGGTGCTCACTCGATGAAATATCTGACGATCGTACACTGAAACAAACAAAAAATGTCACTGTATTATACTAATACGTCGGTCTTAATTTTCTATATATATTGACAGATAAAGAATAATTGAAGTATTCATCTGAGGAATATATAGATGTAAATCAAATGCATTTTTTCGGTTTCACTTTAAGAGTTTTAACTTTTGATTAAAATAATTGTAAATCCATTTATCAATCGCGAATTGGTCTAAGACCGAATGAAATAATTTTGTAATGATTGGGCGTCGCAGTTCGTGAACGTTGTCAAAATCAACTTTGAGCTTGCATTTTAAATTGTGTGAACTGAGAAAGAAGGCTTGTCATAATGGCATCTTGCATTAGGGTCTACACAATGCGTAGCAGACACACACAGTGATACTGGCCATAAGACAATCCTATGAAACATTGGGCTGTACCTTTCCACTTAACATGGGGGCCATTGTTCAACACATACCCCGTTCTCTTGTTTAGTTTTAGTCATGGTATCTAAAAGAATAATAATAAAAGAATAAATGATCAAATTTTAACTTGAAATATATAAATAACGTGGAACTCGCACCTGCGTCCCTGCATCACAAAATTCCTTTTTGAAGTATTCGACAAATTCAATCATATAGATATTCGAAATTGATCACTTAGAATGATACAGTAGCTTACTTAGTACGTAGTATAATTATTGATATAAAACATGATCACACATAAACACACACGCACACGCACACGCACACGCACACGCACACGCACGCACACACACACACACACACACACTCCTCTATTCATTTTAATATCAGCCAATGAAAAAATTTGATTTAAATATTTGAAGACAGTAATCTACTATACCTCTATAATATTTGTTTACATCCATTGCCTCCCGTACCATTACCCGCATTACTACTTCCGTCAGCTTTCCATGTGGCACCATTACAAGCGGTTGAAAATAACAGACAAGCGTGGATGACTAAGCCTGCTCCGAATTCATACTTAAAATACTTTAACTCAAAGTTGTATATCTAAAATGGTATAAGTCCATTCAATACTTATGTGAGAAACTACAGAAACAAGCTCAGTAGCAAAAAGTTTAAACATAAACCCGGTTATATGGCACTGGGTAAACGCCAAAAACATATAACACAAAAACAAAAAAATCACAAACAAGAAACATGGAAGAACAGCAAAAAATTAAAGAATGGGCATTCATGGCAAAAGTACAGTGATAGCCACTTCGGGTTCTTAAAGGCAATGTTCTATGAGATTGGCTTTCCCTCATTTGAAAAATGGTGTGTCGGAAGCTCCTGTGGAGTAATATAGGGCCAAACGTTAAATTATTTCCTCAAATGTATAAATCGATAGGTTATTCTACTTCCTACATCCTACTTCACAACCATCAAGTGCTACAAAAAGCGGCAAGTAAATACTTTTTGTCTATATTTCAATATTTTCACATTAGCAGAGATTAAGAAAAACACAGGATGCAGTTTTGTTTATTAAGCATCATTTTAAAGAAAATTACAGTTTAAATGAAACAAATATTGCAGAAATATGGAGAAAAAATATCATTTTGATTGATATTTTGTTGTTTTTTTAACATAGCAATGTTCCGATATTTGACAAAAAAGGTAGCAGTTTGATTAAATAAATATGAAGTAGTTTAATATTAATATATTGCCAGTTGGTTAAATAGGGTTTAATAGTTTCAATAATGTATATTTAACAATTTAAAATACAATGATTGATAGTTTACGATCCAGTTTTGAAGAAAATATACATAGCATCATGAACCATACATGTTTATAGATAATAAAATGCTAAAAAAATAATTCCTATTTTTGTAAAAATGGGAAAAGCTTAGTAAGGCTTAGAAATAAAATGTAGAAAATAATAAAAATAAAATATAGATATATGTAAATTCATACATAAAATATATCATAGTAATAATGACATTTTTAATTTGTAATTGCATACTTCAGCTTAATTATGTGTTTTTTTGAGAATTAATGTCTATTATATATGATTCAATATTGAAATATCTTCAATCCTGAAAAATAAATGTTTCTAATGTTCAAAAGCTGTTCTTTATGAAACACATTAACGAACGAAATTATTCAATGTCAACTTATATGTACAACCCATTTTACACAAATATCTAAATATTTCAGTAACATTATTTTTCGACTAAAAATATTCATTCAAGAAGATTTTACTAAAAAATTATTTTTTATCTGTAATGGGTAATACTGTTATATGAATCGTAACCAACTGTCAGGGTGTTCTTATAGTGTTTTGTTTTTAAAAGAACATTTTTGAGAGAGAAAACCCCCATCTTGTTCGATTAAGACATTCAAATGTAGACCAAGTCCCGTTACAAAAAATAGCAACATCCGGTAATGGCCGAACACGTCCGATATTCGTCACGATTTGTTACGGAGAATTGCCATATATGTCGAGGTTATCTGACGTTACCCGAGTTGAATTACATGGCTAACACTTTGGCTGAATTTTACCATTTGTTTAACTTTATTTATTGTTGGTTCACTAGGTTTGATTTCGGGAGCTTCGTGGTGAAAATAAATAGGTTGAACATTTAAGTTATCGTCTGGCAAAGAATAAGTTGAAAGGGGGACATAACTCCATCACGAATTAGTGTTTTGAAACTAAAGTCGAACTAAACCTATTTTTTGTGTTAAACCGGTTTTCCAAAAACACATCCTTCAACCTTTTCCTGAGTAATTGACCGGCAGCCATACTTTTGGCAAATTTAAGTTGAAAAGAGAACAAACTTTCGTCAACAATTGGTGGTTTGCAAATTAGCCTATGATGCTTTTACACAGGCTACCATTCTTTTTGAAATCTGTTACAAGTCCATGAGTTAATGCCAGGATAGTGTTTTTTTCCAAATTTGAATTTTAAGGCGGACATCACTCTGTCAATTGTTAGTCAACTGTACCTAAAGTTACTTCTGGTCTAGAGAGCGCTAGGTCATTGCCTGGAGTGATGGAAAATACCATGTACATGCAGAGTAAGCAAAACACAGTCACCTAGACATACTGCTTATTTTTATGACCTGAAACCAACCTTGACATACCTTTATAAAGACAAACTTTCCAAATATTCCATTAGGTTTTATTAAACTGAGGAGACTTGAAATGTCTTTTTAGGGAAAACTTAAGGCTACTTGAAAAAATACAAATAACACTGATTGCCCAGAATAAGTGTGGCGGACAAAAAAAAACGAAGGTTAATAATTCAATACTAAATTATTTAATAATTAATTTTAAAGAAAAGTTAAAGCAATGCCCAATATGGCCACCACTTGGGCAATTTTGAAACCGATTGTAAAATTATCCTGCCAAGCAGAACACCTGCTAACGATATATCTTTTGTTGAGGTATCAAGAAGATGGAGAATCAGCCGTAAAAGTTCGAGGTAGTTTGCTCTTCTTAATGATTAACAAAATCCAAAATGGCATCAGTAAACCGTCCTGAACACAATTTAAAAACTGATAAAAAATGTAACGCACATCTTTTCTTATGGTTGAATCACAATGTCAATGTATAAATGCATCTTTGCAATCATGTTCTAGATATAAAGTGCAGTGACTATACGTAAAACATCAAAGGGTCATATGTCTTGTAAAATAGAGGCAGAACAACTTGATGTCAACGTAAAACTAGGCGAAGTCCTTACCATTCTTGTGACCGTCATGAAAATGCCTTTATCAGGTGTGGTGATTTTGTGCAGACAAACTTATGACTAAATATAAAGTTATCATGTCTAGTATCACATCTGCCAGGCGAATTTGTATGTGAAGTTTCAAGAAGATAAAATATCAACTTGAAAAAATAAAAGGGCCATAACTCAGTAAAAGAAATACTCGAGCAGTAGTTGTATATGGAGATGCCGAAGATAATGCATGTCAGGGACTTATTATTCGAAATAGCATACTTTATGACAACAAAATTAATATCAGTCGCTAGTCCGCCATCTTAAATGCGATTGGAAAACGTTTTATGCAACTCATAAATTTTTGTCTCTGTTCCAAGCTAAAAGGACATTTCTGGAGATAACATGTAGACAAGAAAAACAGTGCACGTTATCTAAAACATCAACGCCACAAGTCTTTTGAAAAATGACCCTAACAGATAAAATTTATGTTCATTCGAAAATGGGCTTAGTACGTATCATTGTTGTAGAGTTGCATGCTCCTTTACGAGTACAATCTTACAAGTATGAATAAGAACAAAGTTTACTAGAGAAATATATAACACAATACATATTTGAAATAAGGGCAATATGACCCGTGATCTAATTGATGTAATACAATAGCCAATATATACATGCATGGCGGAACAGATAGAAAATAGGTTTATAAATATCACAATGTTTACAACTATATCTCTATAATTTGATATACATCAACGGTATGACATACGCTTTTACATTCATATTTGATTATATTAATAAAACATGTCCCGATATCAAATGTTAATATGATCGTAGATAAAGTTCATCTTTGGCGAAGAAATAAATAATTACACAAGTACAGATATCAAAACGCACAACTTTATCTTAACTCATTATACCAACTTTATAATTTATTAATTATATTTGCTTAACTTAATTTAAACGAATAAGCAAGGCCGAGCAGGGCTGCCAAATTAATTAGTTCAATAAAGAAAAAAGAGACTTTAAACGAGCCAGGACGAGTACTTTCTGACTCTCTTATGACAAGTAGTTGTAGAAGCGGTATTAGTAGTAGTAGAAATAGTAGAAGTAGTAGTAGTAGTAAAAACGATTGATGGATTTATTTTTAACTAGACCAAAACCTGCCCGTTAGTAGAATGCTGTTTTGTTCGATATTTAGCATGCATAATACATGTTTCTGTTCATACATGCTAAGTGTTTTTGAGGTTCACGAACGATTTGAACATAATGAACTTCATTGAGCTTCGCACAAGTGCTACAAGGCCAAAACTAGAAATGTGGGTATAAAACACTCAACACTTTTCAAACAACGGCTTTTTTCTGTGGTTATTGCTTTTGTTTAAATGCATGTATTTGTATTTTTGTAACAAGGAAGTGAAATGTAGTCAACGTCTTTCCATTTTTTCTTTCATGACAATCAATTAAATAAAAATATTAAAAAGGCACTAGAAATTAGAAAGTCTTACCATCATTTTGACATTGGATTATAATTTCAAAACATCTATTATAAAATATTCGTCCGCTATAGTTGCTGCCTTAGAAGCCCAAAAATAAAGCAAAGAATGTATGTCTACCCTGGCAAAAGAGTTCACATCATAACTACATAAATGTATAAAAATGCAGCCTTTTTGCTCTAGCCTCCTTTCCGACTCCGTATTCATGAAAATCTTTTTTTTTAGATAATTGCAAAACGTTATCCCATATCTGAGCCTTTAGTTTGTATATGTATTCATAGTCCGTTTGCTATCACCTGTTATATTCGAAAATAGTGTATGCCAGAAATTAGCTAGATTCGCGAATGTTTGTATTTTCAATCTACAAAAATAAAGATTTAATCATTATAAAATGCATTTTATATGATTTTGTCTTTAAAATAATATCTTTTTCTTCTTATGCGCCCTAATTCCTTTGATTATTTTAACAGTATGAATTCTGGTATATGTATTATAACTGATATCGAAATGATATGAATTCAGAGAAAATGTTTCGACATTAGATGCAGGAAGGTCACTAAATAACTAGCACTTAAAACGCAAAATTCTCTTATTCACCTCTCTTGTTATCAATCTGATGCAGATCGACAAAGCGGCACAGAATTTAAGAAGTGTTTTCACAAATTATTGTGATAGCCTGAACATTCATCTCAAATTCAGGTACATAATCCAGCGATGAGAACAAATGGAAATAGGGTTGTGTACCAAGACAACCAAATACCGATTGTAGAAAGACTGTTAATACTAATAAAGATCTGCAATTTACGACCATATCATAAAATGAATAATATATTGTCTGCTTTACTTCGATATTAAAGTTGATATTTCGCCGAAGTTTACCATAAGCCTATCTGTTTTGTAGCATTTTAATCGGAAAAAAATACTACTTTTACAAGTTCTTACACGTGTAACTATGCTTTTATGTAACGTTGTGAGAAAAGTTGAGTTTAAAAAAGCATGTACTTGTAGGCTTCTGGTACTGACTTAATTTACTATCTTATTAATAACATCTAAAACTGAATTGTTTGTGATTTTGTGTTTTATGTCTTTGGCGTTTGCCCAGTGCCACAAAACCGGGTCTATGTTTAAACTTTTTGCTACTGATCTTGTTTATGTGGCTTTTTGCATAAATATTTATTTACTATATGATGAATAAGATCTAAATCTGAACTCAATGTAGAAAAGCTGACTCGTGAGAATCAAACTGTTTCCTGTTTCAGAACACTTCAGAAGTTATGACTGGCATACCTAGCCTTAATTATACCCCACATCTAGGTTATTATAGTAAAGATAAAACAATATCTCCCTAGTACCCTTATTTTCCGCCACAAGTGTTTACAGTAAAACTAGGTTTCAGATGTGCTTCCTACCCATATATACCATTCTAAATTGAGGTATTCTTGAGAGTGAAAGTTCGTTACTAATAAAGCCATATCTGGAATTTCTATCTTAAGCTACTACATAAAGAATAAAGACTAAATTGTTGATGTCATATTACACATTTACCAGTTCGCTTCAAACTAGCTGAATTTGAATTTTCCATCCAAATATGTTCATTTAAAGCAAGAACTAAAATGCTTTGTAAATTTTCTAAACTGTATTTTACCAATACGAATTATGATTGTGTTGAATAGCGTTAAATGCATAATAAGGCTTGAATAACTTAAATACATAAATATAAGTTAAATAATTATTTGAATTCAGTGAATTAAAACCATCAAAAAATATTAAGGAGAATTATTAATAAATAGAAAAATAACATAACAAATCTGTAAAATGAGGTTCAAAATAATATTATTAGAAAAAAGCATAGACTGACAAATATCATCATTTCTAAGGTATATTTTGTTACAATAAAAGTTATTAACTACACTTGTCAAGCTAATCTATATGTGTTTCTATTTGACTTTAATATCTGACTCCTACTAGAAAATATTGAAAACTCAGAAAACACACATTATTTCAAAAGTATTTTGTATGGATATTTATTTTCAGATGAGTGATTATTATTGAAAGTACTACATCGTTGCAAACTACGTATCGGCAATAAATAATAAATTTAATATGAAGAATAGGACTGGCCGATGTGTGTATCCTTAATTAATAAGATACTACTGTGCACTCCTTCAGCACCTCAGGCCATGATTTTCGACCAGTGTATGTGACTTAACCAATCATGTGATTTCTTCTTTTTTTTTAAAGCAACGAGTTCTCTTCCATTATATTTAGCAGGCCGGTATTAAAAAATCAAGACGAATTTCAATAAAGTATAACTTTAAACTAAAGTCTATTGAGATGATCGTCGATATTATATATTCGTGCATTACAACAAATGTGAACTTTCTAATTAATATGCTTATTTTCGATATAAATAGATCATATTTCAAAGTCAACATATTTATATGGATTTTTATTCATCAGATGACAGTTTAATGTCTTTAATGAACTTAATTTCATGTATGTTGGGTGTTTCCAATATACTTGACATTATCGAAATCGTATAGGTAGATTGATTTTCTGGAAGATAATTATTTGAAATAAACACAACATACATGGTCTTTACCCCTTCTGATATTCTGAGTCTATTCTATGGGCAATATTAAAACAAATACGATGTGTAAACGTTATGGTTACTTACCACGCCGACTCTTGATTAAGACCATTTTATACACAAACCATTGTAAACGGGATACCGAAATTGAGGTGAATATAGTTATCATTAAGTTTCGTCTCCGGCTGTGGTACGCGACTGCAAGTTGACAATACTGTCTTTAAGTTTGTTTGTGCTTCAAATGGGAATTATTTCGTTTCATTTGCGCGTACATGTTTGTGTATTTGCTTTTCATTTCTCAAGAACGTTTCAATTGTTTATTCATAGCTCAACGCATCTGGAAAAGTTAATTAATTTTTACTTACTACAAGGATTTTGATTGGATACAATTTCAAAGATACAAAACGATTGACCGTTTCTATGAATAAAATATCAGTAGCCGTAAAAAATGTGAGCACATCCATTTTACATCAATTTGTTATATATACACCATCTTGTCAATAAAATATGGTCTGCAGTATAATCTCATTCAATGATATATTCCGGAAGGCAATCGCTCTAAGAGATTTGTATATCCATTTATTTGCTCCACAAACACGGAATTGAAAGCGGCTTTGTGAAAGGTAGAATCCAAAAGTCAATGCAAATTTCGGTTACCAGGTCAGGCAATCAGTCCTGAGATACGGTTAAAAATTACTGTCAAACCACCAATTGACACTGATGGTATTCTACTATGACCGACTCGCTTTCCTAACAGCAGGTTTACACTTGTAAATCGCCAATATTCATATCAAATATTTGATCGCTCAATACCGGGACTTAAGCTTAATTATGCTGTGTTTCCGAACAGCAAATCATAGCGGTAGTGCGTACGTTTCCGGCTCTGTGTGTTTTGAATTTAGTCTCACCTAAAAGCTTTCCCTTGGCTTTTATTTCACTCATGTCTACCCAACCTATGGTTATCGTCTAACCTACTGAAGATGAGTGTAATGCTGAAGAAACATTCTGACTAGTTTTAGGGTCAAATTCATAACCACTTGTATCAAAATATAAGTTATCATGTGAACCTGTTCATGGACTAAACTATTTTTCAACAAAACATTCGGGCACATCTGGAGAAATAATCTTAACACTGATCTCTATAGCCAAAAATAATATTAAAAACAACATAAATCATTACACATTTACGTAAGATATGCAACCAGTAATCAGCAATTCTTATTATGCAACAGACATTTATAATAAAACCACCAGTATTCTTCATTCACTTATTGAACTTTAATATGGTATTTTCCATATAAAGCTTTAAAAGTATTTAATATCGAATAAGAACTGGAATATTGTTCCATCTCTATTTGGAAGTAAGAGAACGATTTCATACTATTAGAATTAGAATTGTAGCGAAGTGAATTAATCATTTTGTGAGTAGTGGACCTTAATGAGTATTTAGTATTGTTTGGAAATGATATTACTTGGCGCAATTACGTTCGCATGAGCCCAAGCAAATATTGAAAGATCATAATATCAACATGAAATGTAAGTCTGTTAAAGAAAAGATAACTAACGTAAGTATTTAAATACAGGACCAGACGGAGTAAGAAGAGTTATGTGGGGTTTTTTTAATATTTTCGCAGCTTTTTTCTGATTAGAGGCTGTTTTAATGATGTGTGATTTATATAATTTTCTATAATAATTCTTATCAAATGAATAATCAAAATAACTATGTTATTGTGTTTCATTTTTGTTGTTGATTGATTCTCTTAATCTATCATATTTGTCTTATTGTGTTTTTAACACACACTTATATTTTCTTCAGGACATTTTATAAGTTCTCGATATAAACTGTCAGATAAATGATTCGTTTCTTTTATATTTTTACCAGCAGGGTAATTCACTACAATCTCACTACGAATGCCTTCTCGAATACTTCATCCATATCCAAGATAATAAAGGCGCCCGCCATTTAAGCACGAACATGAACGCCGAAAAGCCGAACTGCTAAACGCCCTTGGCCGTCTTAGGCACAAACTCCAAACAACAACTTGCAGCGTCGTACTCGCACGTGAAGCACAAAGGTAGCGAATACGAGCTTACGCATTTATACGGATATGCATCTTCTATATTTTCCGACTTTTACAACGCTTACATACTAGCGAACTTCAGTGTCAAACTGGACTTCTATCTCAAACAAATGTATGGAGAACTTTCAAAAGTAAATAAAGTTTTGTATGGCATGGAAATTACAAAGGCGATGTTTAAAACAGTACGTTTACATTACGTTCAGCTTTCGTTTTCGTATGTTTACGGGTGTGCACAAACTTAATTTAGAGGTTAATATTTTTAGCAATATCATTAATAATAATTTGATGAACGCTCGATATCCCGTTTTTATTTCCAATATTGAATATGTTTTACGGTTATTTATGTATTTATTTATTATCAGTGTCTTCCAATTCAACTCAGTGTTTGTCTCTTGTTAAGGCATCGTTTGCGATACATTTGATAATAAAAACCTCAAAGATATACTTATTTTTAGGTGAAACAGTTTTGTCGAAATAAACAAACTTTGCACAGGAAAATGCATTTATATTTTTGAAAATATGTTCTTTACACGTTTACTTTACATTTTTACACTAAATAAGATAATGAGGAATGAATGATCTTATATATAAATGCGTGGATTTATTTCAGTTACTGCTTTTGTCTCAACAACCTTTATACGCATGTGATGTTTGATACGATCTAATATTTAAGCGTGGTCAAGGTAACGGTGTGCTTATCTTTACATTTATTATTTTTTCTGCTTCTAAGCTCAAATAAATGTTTTACGAAATGCGATTAAAATATTAATATTATACATTCAGGAGTTACTTATTTTCATGCCATCCTAAAAAAAATTGATACAAAAATTGTAAATAGCTCTCTGTAAAAATAGAGACAATTTAGCAAACGAAAGTATTATACCAGTGATACAATACTGTTGACATATTTGGCCGATTGTTTAGAACTTGATTAAAGTTAACAACTTTATTAACATCATCGTTGTTAACTTTCAAACCAATATTGTTCTGTAAGTTTCATAGATACATTTATGATCTGCAGTATTCCTAACAAGCGTTGAGACAACTCTTTCAGCTGTACTTGTTTTATTTAAATATACAAGTACATCAGCAAATATTTAACCTTTAAAAGTTAACAAAGATGACATTTATCCCATTGTTAACTTTAACAAAGTTCTGAACAATCGGGCCTCATAAAGTAATGTGATGTTATGTCACCAGTATTATATCACTGGTTTCCAGATATTTACGCCCAAATTGGTTTATACCAAGACAAAAAAAGTTGTCAAAATGGTCAATCTATGAGAGTACAGCTTCAAAGCTCATATTGAGATTTGAAAAGATATGGGAGCTTTGTCTGAAACTATTGACGGGTTAGAACAAATTCCAGATGATTGACAGAAGAAAATTTAGTTATGTTAATCAATCACTACTTAAACTCGTAGAAGAAACGCCATTTGTTCCACATAATATCAATTCACTAAATGTATATATTAACAAACAAGTCAAAACACGCCTTAATTTAGATTTACGCAAGTCAACAAGTACTTTGGAAAGAATCGTTTCCTTTCGAGGACTGCAAATAAGGCTAGGAGTATTTTAAAAAGGTCGCTTTGTTTCAAGTTTGGTATTTGTCAAAGTTATCGTCATATTGATTTTTTTCCATCTCTTGGGTCCGCGGTAAAAGGACATTACTTCTGTTTCTCGGTCGTACGTTTTAGTTTGAGTTCTGCCCCCTTTTATGTTTGGTAAATGATTTAGGTCTATGGTTACGTTTTGGAGGTTAAACGCACTCAAACGTATTTGGACGATGAATGGGGTACGAACAAAGACTATGACAAAATTTCTGCATATTCTTAGTAAGTGAGAAATAGTTTGGTAAATGCTGGTTGTGTGATAAATCTAAAAAAATCGGTTTAGGTTCCTTTGAAGGTAATAAAATGGATATGGATTTTAAAGAATAGTGCAATATTTCATATTTCCATTCCTAACAGGAAAACAGCTCATTGCTTAGCTACTCTCAGATTTGTCACCGAACATAGAAATGCGAAATTTGCCAAAAATGTAGCCGCATGTACGAGGAAAATAATATCGATGAGAATTTGGTAAGAATGTTGACCAGGCTTTTTTATGGAATTATAGAGACTTAATTTCTTCGGGGTGGTCTGTTATAAATCCCATAAGATCATTAATGTTTCGAGGAATTGACGGTTCGGCATGAAAACCATTGGGTTTATAATGCTAAGAAATGGAAATTTATCATCAACGCATTCATCCATTCATTCATTTTGCTGCAGTTCAATATATGTATTTAATCTATTATTAAAAAACGTGTGTCTGTCAATTTGGTCAGATGAGTAGAAGCAAACAGACTCCACGGTTAGGTAAAAAGGGGCTATTCGTCTAAGGTTTAATTAAGGCAGTAAGTTTGATGGTAAAATAGTGAAATGGTATTTTGATTCACAATCATGTGTTCATGATGTTCAATCTGGCAGTAAAAAGTACTTGCTATTTCAGTTGTGTTTTTTAACTTCAGATCTATCTTATGCATGTTCACTAATTGCCAGCTCCAGCACTTGTGCAAAGAAAATGACCTGTCGACACTTACGTGGTGTAGTTGTGCCTTGTGATTACTTCAACACACGTGAGTATGATTCATAGTTAATCTGATATTTTTATTAAACGGATATATTTCGAATATCGGAGAATGTCGTACCATGTACGAACAATTTTACTTCAGGTTGGCTACGATTTGGTTTCAATATTGTGCGAACTGAGGTGCCAGGAGCTTTTCTCCCGAATTAGACATATTTTGATATCTGATAGGATTTAAAGTTCACATCCGTTGCTAACACACACTGTAAGAACATTCTTGTGCATGCAAATATAGCTGTTATGTAGAATACGCCGGAACACAACAAAACTTATTAAAAAGGAAATATGCATTACTTTATATAGTATATACTATGTTTAAATAAGTGCTTATTAGTTCTGTTGTGTTCAAGCCTAAATACTATACATAATAGTGATAAGTACATGTTCCAGAATGTTCATACGTTGTGTTAGCAACAAAGTGTACTTGCAAAATACGTTTCTGGAAGTAAGAATGGTAAGAATGGTAAGAATGGCTTGTTCACATTTATTTTGTGACATTGTAGCGGAAGAAGTACTGTGATGAATTAATATCGGAAAGTAGTAAAATCTAAGCTATTTTCACAGTTGACTGGCTTCTTGTATTTCTGTGGAATGCAGTTTGCGCGGAGTCCAATAAAAAGTTGTTTGTGCAGTCTCCTCCTTCAGAATGCAAGCTTGCGTGCAGCGGAAAAAAGAGTGTACTTCGGAAAACAGAAGATCTCTCTGCGCTTGAGAAATGTTAATGTTAAAGCATTAGATGTGTTACAAATTGTATATATGTTTGGTGTTTGACTTCATTTAGTAACCATATTAATTAATATACATAATCAATATTAAACTAATGTTTTTTTAGTACAGAATAAATTTTAAAAGTTAACGTTTTCTTTCTTCTGTTTTACATTTTGCAGATGTTTTTAATACCGGGGTTGGGAAAATATACATGTACATTCATTTCATCCGGAATTAGAAAAGTATCATATTTCAATAGTCAATTGTCTAAATCAAACAATACGATAACAAGAGCTTGAACATCGCGCTTGGCTTCTTAAATTTAAGAATTGCAAAATATTAGTGAAACATGGATGGATCACTGAAAAAAAGATTAAATGCAAAACCTTTACCAGAATTTAATAGTCAAATAATAAAGTTGCAAAATCTGCATTTGTTAAAGTTAAATGACATTAATTAAAATCTTAGTGATTAAAAATATACGGAGTGAGCATAGCGAATGATTGTATTGAACATTGAACAAAATGATTGTTTATATGCAAATTTATTGGCTGAAAATATAGGTTGTTTTCGCATTGCAAGATATAGTTATTGTGATTGGTTGTATTGTGATTGGTTGTATTGTGATTGGTTGTTTAAAGTTACAAAGCAATACATGAAGTAGTTTCATAGTTATTGTCTTATATGTGCTTACATGCAAAACGTTAACCATAATTTCTATGTCGAATAAAAAAGGGCAAATTTTATATTATATGCAAGAGTTATCTAACTTGGTTAATTGCGAAAGTTTGATTGTTGGGAGCCCGTGTAAAATTGCAATGCAATACATTATGTTTTTGCTAAGATATTGAGTTATATGTGTTTACATGCAAAACCTTAACCAGAATTTCTAAGTCGAATACTTAAGCCCATTATTTGCATTATATTGAAATTAGTGTCATTCTACTTCATTAATGAAGTAGGTTTGATAGTTGGGAATTTATATCAAAAGTTTCAATTCCCTACATAATGATTTGCTGAGATAATGACTTGAAGGTGTTAACATGCCGTCTCCGATACCGACGCTAGGGTGAGTAGAAAAGCTCCTCGTAACTTCGAATGGTCGAGCAAAAACGAATAATATATATAATGCAGTTTCTTACAGATTTGGGCAATACTCTGTAATTAGCTTAAATAGAGTTAATGCTCTTTTACACTGCACTTCCTCGCAGTATGTTCTATGACCGCATGACGTTTAATTGAATTCCATCCAGTTGTTTTCAAGTTAACCTCCGGACACGCAAAATTGCAACGGACCAACTGACCAACCACATAGTGACTCTAATATACCCCCTTCGAACTTCGTTTGTCTGTGGTTATAATAAATGGTATGACCAGGGATCCCCCTACGAAATTCGATCTTTATGGAAAATTCACATGGGTATGTTATAGGGAATATCAGCTGTTATTCAATTATATTTAATTTATATTTATTATTTTTTACAGCACGAATTTTATCATTCAGTTTGGATACTATGTCTTCCATCCAGATTGTGTCCTTCTCTGCTACCTACAGACCTGCGTGGTATCGGTTGAATACATGACCTATAATATTGAAATAAAAAAATATTACAATTGAGAAACCTATTTTTTCTGAACGGAATATGTCACCCGGTGTTGACGAATCAGAAAAGAATAACTGACCATTGTTGCTAAGCACATTTTCAGAATATTTCTGAGTGTCCAAGGGTCTTTTTTTATATCAACGCATTACATACCAGACAGAAAAGGTTGCGCAATGATTTATTTTTTTAACAAATCGCAGTCAGTACCTAGCTTTTCACAATATATTGATAGAAGATTACGGGCCCTTTCCCCGCAGGCTCAATCATTCCGATTGAAGTGTGAAAGTGGCAAAAATTGGTACGATAGAAGATTTTATCAGATGTTGGAACATAAACACAACTATCTTTCTTAAAATAGCTGCAATTACCACAAAGCCACAATTCATTGTTGATTGTGTAGTACTACGTTTTTTGACATATGTGTTGTATAAGCTTAAGACATTTCCGTTAAAACGCAAATGCTTTCTTCCTTTCTTTTGTAAAATATGCTCAATTTCTAATAACAGCTGCACATTTGGTAACGATTATATGTATTATGCTTGCTTAATACTGAACTTAAAATCTAAATAAAAAAATAATTATGTTTTTGTTCCTTCGAATGACTTATACACTGTTGAAGGCCCCTTAATATACCACTGTATATACTAGGAGATTTTTTAGCAAATGCCAACTCTCTAACCAGTCGGAACCTTATATTAAAAAAAATCAAGCAAGAGTTGCCACATGCGAGTGTTTCTGGCAACACATGTGCCACCTTTATTTATCATGAACAGGCATTAGATATAAAATTCTCCACGTTACATTCGTCTCTACGTGGCCATTTCAAAGCTGGTTTGGGCAGTTTATTTCACGTGATAGTGATAATTGAAAGGCGGAAAAGGGTGTTTGCGTGTCATTTCTACGGAGACATTCGTCTTGGGAACATCACGTTTTTAAAACATTCAAATTCATTTAATTGTAAAATATAGGCGAGAAGGAGAATTATGTAGATGATAAAATCATATTTGTATTTGTAAAATGAAGCATGTTAAGATATGTTCGTTAACTCATATTTGGAGGGTTAGTCTAAAAAACATAAATTGTTTCGCGCATTGTTACGAACACAGGTTTCCTCGTTCATTTAAAATACAAAACGGGGTTTTGCCTGGGCGGCTAGTAGTCCAGATATAAATAGTCGATCTTATCACTAAACAGTTTGTTTAGCCATGTTTTTTTTTTATTCTGCTATCGCGACATGCTCAGTTTGGGGGTAATTATCATTTATAATTGTTGATCGGAATATATGACCATCGGATATGTGTATGTTTGTTGGTTTTTTTCAAGCATTTGTTGTTTGGCGATTGCTTCGTGTCACCCCCATGTATCTGTTGTTGCCCAAAATAATCGAGTCTCATAATCAGTGTGTGTTTGCTTATGTTTTTGTTACGGGTGTGTTGAGACTTATGTGTGAATTATCCGTACTGTGTATATATTTTTATTCTCTAATAAAATACAATAATATGTAATAATAATAATGATGATAAAAATAATAATAGCTTACCTCTTACAAGTATTTGTTTTTTATGAACATATTTGTGTAGGACTCACAATCGGGCAAGGTCTTACCCACGAGCAGATTTACCTCAAATTAGGATGTTTAATACTATCGGAGATAATGTCTATGCATGGCAATCGAGACACTGTGGTCAATGCTATACGTGATATTTTTCACGAGTGTCTGTTGAAGATTATATGAGAATGTATAATTTTATGTTTCATGTGAAGATGTGTGTATAGTTGTTTTGTTTAACGTTGATTTTAATGTAAACATTAATGGCCATATTGTAAATAAATTCTGCTTCTGGTGTTCGATGCAATCAAACCTCAATAAAAGCAATCAGTGGACATACGTAGAATTCTCACTCCTCGAGTTCATCCAAATGCAAATATAAATCCAATAAATGCAAATATAAATCCAATAAATGTATTTTAAGTAGAAAAAAGTCAATGGAAAACGCAAGAAAACCCAGGTAGTTAAAAATACGAATAACATCCCAGACGTCGAGGAAAGATAAAGCTACTACCCCTACATTTAAACATCTGACATGATCAGACATTTATCAGATTGGTCTGAAGCAACAGAATACCATAATTTCAAAACGTAAAATGAACAATATAGCAATCAATTTTTCACACAGTGACAGCTTGAATACTACTATGGAAGCTGGTATTCTCAGCCAGAGCTAAAGATTATTAAATAATCAGTCTTTTTAGTGTAAAGAATGTGCATGAGCAAACAAATCAGCTCCATAATGTCCTAACATTTCAACATGGAACACCCCAGATGCAAATGCCTATGTGGATGACGTCACAAGTGCAGAGGCCCCTCTCGACAAGCATTGATATTGAGAGAACAGTGTGAAGTATGAAAGCCTCATTAAGAGAGGAAAGATATAAAAATGTAACATTGCATATTAAAAGTAATATAAACTCCTTCCTTTAAATGATTACACTGAAAAAATATATAACATTCATTTTGAATGTAATCACATTTCTAAAATAAAATAAGTAAAGAAAATAGTTGATTATATGACATATAGTTGTACTTGATAATTTATATTTAAGTTTGTACTAAATGAAGTTGTTTTGGAAACTATCATAGCAAATCATATAAATTTATATTGCATAGCCACGATTTTCATTTGTTTGAGTATTCATTTTCAATTTATCTAATGCTTTAAATGAGTAAATAGCTTTTGTTTGCTATGAACTTGTTCATCATTCACTCTTTTACTATTCCTTTTTGTAATGCCCATAATTTGTGTTTCCTATGTTGCTTAAAGATTTGAGAATTTATACTACAAATGTGTGAATGATTCAAATCTGACATTTGTGCATGTTACTTATTATTTTCAAATATCAAACCAAATAACGTACTTTATATGGCCTTTATGTCAGTATCCTGTAATTTCATAAGCTTCTATCTCTACACTAAATATCTAGAACATACCATTGTAAATATCTTCCGTTAAGAAATGTAATTACCCTAGCACAAATAACCACATCTCATCACTTGTGTGTGTTACTCCTAAGTGTCATCTTTTGATTGTTATTCATGCCGGTATGTATGACAAAAAAGTTAAATTGTCATCAAATGACTTTAGTGAAATATAAATTACTTCAGCAGATACAGTTGTGATTTCTTATCATTCAAGTACTTGTTTTATTATTAAGTTTCCTCAAGTTAATGCATACTTTGATAAGATTTACTTTTTTAGGATTGTGCTGTTCTTCCATGTTTCTTGTTTGTGATTGTTTTGTTATTGTGTTATATGTCTTTGGCGTTTACCCAGTGTCATTAAATCGTTTTAATGTTTAAACATTTTTTTCTACTGAGCTTGTTTCTGTAGTTTTTCACAGAAGAACATACTCGGTAATCCGCGTTTCCGCAAAACACCCTACGCTCGGGTCGGAATGAACCTATCTTACACTCTCGGCCATGGAAGATACTTATAATCTTCCTCGCCTGTTCAGTGTCTTATCTTTTTTAACAGCTATCCGATTGCATGCTTTTTCTTTCCTAATAATACTATTTAGATCAAAGGAAGACACTCTTCTGGCAAATAATGTTTTCTTCTTTTTTAAAAAGTCACATTTTATTTCGTTGTATGGTTCAATATTCAGCAAGCATGATACATGTTTCCAATCAAACATGCTAAGTGCTTTTGATCGAGCAATCTTTATGAAACAGGAACTTAACGGAGCATTTAACGTTATAGTTCTTCGAAGAAATGAATACCTTAATGTATCAAGCATTCATGATTATTCACACAATGGCTTTTTTTGGTCGGTGTATCTGTTTATGTTTTTTTATAACGGTGTATGTATAACTGTAACCAAAAATATAATTTATGTCACTTTGTTATCAATATTTTTCTTATTTGACTATTTGACATTAAAGCTGCACTCTCACAGATTGAACGTTTTGACAAATTTCTTTATTTTATTGTCTTTGAATGAGCCAATTTATGCGAAAATGCATGAAAACGAGTGATATAAGACTTTTGACAAAATTCAAATCCAAGATTTTCATATCTAGTTTCAAAAATTGATGTGTTATGTCAGAAGTCTTATATCACTGGTTTGCTGATATTTACGCAAAAATAGGTTGATTCCAAGACAAGAAAAAAAAGTTGTTAAAACCCCTAAATTTGTGAGAGAGCAGCTTCAAATGATCCAAATATGCATTGGCAATTGGATTGTCTGGAACATTTTTGCACTAAACATATGCTCATTACAGAAAGATGTTAACAAATCTTACAAAAAAATCGGATAGCATATTCCTTTGTTAGAGTTGCTTTGTAACAATAACAACGTATAAAAATGTATGTTAACACGTTAATTGGGATAGTTTTATATGAATTGCGTTTGAAATTACTTGTCATATGCGAAAACGTTTTATTGCAAAACTACTGTAACCGACGGAAAATACAGATTTAATATTAAAGTAATTTTCTCTTGTTTTATCTGTAAAACTAACTACACGTACTGTTGAGTTTCATTAGAAGTTAATGAGTATTTACATTCTTATCTTATAAAATGATCTTATTGGAAAACGTAGCCTTGCAGTTCGTATGCTTCTATATTTAATTTTTACTGGTTTCGAAATAACAAGATTACAATGCTAAAAATCAAAAATTTTATTGATCAAATGCACATGCAAAAACCGAACAGATTTTCATTTGGTTGCGTTTTAACAATTCTCAGAAAGTGACAATTAGGGTCTTGTGCCAAAAATAATCAACACCGATTTGTCATAAATCAATCCAAACAGCACTCTCTCAATCTTCGAGGTCAGATATTTATGGCAATATAAAAATATCATTGTTTCAGCTTTACATGAAAAGATAAACAGATTTGTTTTTGTATGGCCAGAGCTTAGAACTTAAGAAATGAATTGATGTCATTACCGGGGTATGCATGCAGTTTGGCTGGTTTAAGTGTGTCCGAACGCGTACTTTAAAAAGCCCAACTGCGTTCATATTCTCAAAAATGGCATCAGTCCCGCAATATATTACCTATATTTACACCAATTGTTCATAATTTCATTCAAAAGGTGTTAACAAAATTCTTCTTATCATTTAAAAACAAATTACAGTATTTTTTCTCACCCATTCTGTAAATAGAACGACCAGACCGTAACCGGAAACAGTTACATAAAATACGTCACAATAACGCGGGAAAAAATCAATCACTACGAATCACTTTTAAAAGTAAAATTGAAACACTAATGACAAGAACACATTTAAAATATCAGAAGTTAAAACCTTCTTACATGTTGATTTAATTTTTCGGGGCCTGTTGTCACAATAAAACAGTTGCAAACAGTTACAAGTTAAACAAATTTCAATTTACATGTATGTTGTTATTCGATGAATCGCGATCCGAACATATCAAGATATTGCGTTCATCTGAAAATTTCCCAATAGCCGAAAGGCAGTTTATTTAAGAAATGGAAGTTGTGGTGCAAATGTGTATTGGTAAGCTGAAAAAAGCGCAGTTTCCTATCAATAATTGAAAACGTTTAGACCTAGAGACCTCGAACATGGTAGAGGACCCTTAAACATGACCAGCACCCTAACCTTATTTTGACGTCAGTTGGTCAAGAGTCAAGGGCGTAGTGACCTTGAGCTAAAGGTCCAAATTCGTTCAATAACTGAAGAATGCTTGTAACCAGGTACCTCAAACTTGGTATTCTGGTGAACTGCGTCTGCTTTCTTTTAGTCATGTTTCAAAATCAATATTCGGCGTCTTTGAATCTTTTGCATCAAAATTAGTCTTTTAATAAACTTGTACAATGTACATATATGGATTACGTAGTGCACTAAAGAGAGACCACACGTGCACACGTAAACATGTTTCGCAACCTCTATAAATTGTGACTTTAAACACAAACCACTGCCCTATGAATGAAATAGTTTAAAACCTTTCATGTAAAGCTGACTCGTGAGAGGCGAAATGTATCCGGTTTCAACACGCTTATGCATGTGATAGTTTACTAGTCTACATGTAGCGAAACTGACTCTTGAAAAGATCAATTTATCCTGTTTCAGAACGCAAAATTTATCAATGGCATACCTAGCATAAAAAATACCCCACAGGTAGGTTATTATAGTAAAAGTAGTCTTTACTTATTACTTGAATTTCCCGACGCAAGAGTAATAAGTAAAACTCAGTTTTTATGTAAATGTGTACCTTACAGGGGCGAATCCAGGATAAATAAATAAATAATATAATTGTTTATAACTTTTTGATTGGAAAGATGTATGGACACGATATAATACTCGTAGTATGACGAAAATGATTGACAAGATGACTGGCCAATGTTTACATCCTAAATTAAGTAGGGGACTATTGTTAACAATATATTTCCTTTCGACAAGTACAACCAGCTATCACTTTTATTGGATTTTGAAATAGTTCAGATTCAAAAATCACCACCTAAATTTTAAAAATAACTGGGTTTTTTTTAGCAGGCTAGTATATAACAATCAAAATCAAGACAAATTTACATCAAGTAAAACTTCTAAACCAAAATAACGGGAGCTGATAATCGACATTATTCATTTATCTCGACAAATATGAATTTTTGTATAAGTAAGTCAATTTACAGCATAAACTGTTTGTATTTTCAAGATAATACGTTTATTGATTTCACAGGATAACAATTAAGTATAGAGCATTAACTAGTGTATTGTTTGGTTATTCAAATATGCTTGACAATTTTATCGTAATCGTTTAAGTTCGTTTATTTCCAAGCGCATTATTATTATTATAAGATAAATACAATTTAAAATACAATATAAATTGCAAATATCTCTACTAATTCTCAGAGTATATTCTAACGGCGATGGTTGTGTCTGGTGTCGCAGTTGGTGCTATTTCGCATCCAAGACCTGTTCGCTCTGTCGCTATGGAGAACCCCTGTTATCTGGTTCTGGCAGAAGATCCTATAGATACCTCCGATTTCATCAGCAGACTTACTGACATACAGACAAGATCCGAAGGTATCGAGCTTGACGCCCATCGCATTAAGGCACAGGTATATATACTGGTGTACCTTACTTTTTTCGTTGGCTTGATTCAATAAGATGTGTAGCATAAGTGGCCAATTCGAAACAGTTCAACCCCGTTGGCTGGAACTCCTAGGGACCGGCGAAAATACCCCGAGCCTCGGAAAATTCAAACCAATCGTGTATTCTTACCTTTTGTATAATGAAATGAGTTCTTAACATCCAGTTCGAGCCAACAAGGAATTCGAGCTAAACGAGTTTGACCCAACAGGGTTCGACTGTATATGTTTCCAAGATACACAAACGCATGTGTTATGGAAACTTTATTTATATATTGAACCGAGACAAGTATCATCTAATATAAAATAAATCATTGGAGATGAGTATTATGACCAATGTATAGACGGGCTCTTTAATAATATCATTTGTATTTATACTATACTGCAATGATGATATCAAACTGAAGGGAATACGGTTAACATTAAGTATCTATATCCGACTGCAGTACGTGACTGCACGGTCACAGTACTGACTTCAAGTTTGTTTTTCGCCTAAATAGGGAAATACTTATATGCATGTGCTTGTCAAGCTTCATGTATATGCAATTAAGTGCATCATAAAAGGTTCAATTGTTTACTTACAGCTCAAAGGTTCAGGAAAAGTGCGTTCATTTACTGCAAAGGTTTTGGATAGATACAATTTCATGGAAACTGTATCGCAAGATAAAATATCAGCAGCTTTAAATAGCGTGAGTATATCCGTTTTAAATCAACTTGGGATTATCACTGTAGTTTTCTTCTTATTATTTTTAAGTGAACTGTCAATTTAACACCACTTGTTAAGGGTCAAACCCATAAGTATTGAGCAATCGGTCAGCCAATCCATCCTGTAATTTCGGAAATCACCGGTATTGTCCAACCAACTTTAGGAACTGATTACACGATAACTTAGTAGTCAACAGCAGATTTTCAATTCTTAATTATTTACCAATATTCACTATCGACACTCGAACTCAAAACTGGCATTTCTGCTTAATGTGTGTTAACAGAAAGTTATGTGCCGAGGTAACACGTAAGGCCTACATGAAAGCTTTACCTTGGCTTTTACTACACTCATGCCTGTCCAATTAATGGATATAATCTAACCTGCGACGGATAACTATTAAAACATGATTTAATATCATTTCCAATTTAATGCATTAAATCAAAATGTGGTCAATCAATAAATATTGTGGATTTTTATATTTCTTTGCCGTTTCTTTAATAGTTTCGAATGTATAGCATATAGATAGCAAACACAATTAATATGTATAATAAAGTGACACTCCTATTCAAATACAATAATACACATGTATAACAAACATAAATTGTGACTGATAACCTTAAACTACTTACTAATTAATGCGTTTATGGAAATTATTTACTACCGATAAAAATATTGTAACCGTGATAGCAGAAAGCGCAAAAAATATTAAATGATTGGTGAATGCTTAAATATTTACTGTGGTCTACTATAGTCTCATAAGTAGAAAAACTGTGTTTTATGCTCATTTCGTTTAAATTTAACTCGATAAAGTTAAATTAAGACATTAAGGCGCATTGATGCGGTGGAATGTTCTTACAGACGTTATGCGTTACTTGTGTATTATATTTTTATAAAATCTGCAAGATTAATGTTTCTATTCGTCTATTTTGTTTAACAGCAGGTTGAGGCTTTACAATCCCACTACGAATTCCTTTTCGAGTACATCGTCCATATCCAGGACATTAAGAGCGCCGACAGTCTGAGCACGAACATCGACGTCGCCAATGCTGAACTGCTAAACGCTCTTGACAGTCTTGAGAACAAGCTTCAACGCACAGCCTGCAGCGTCGTACTTGCACTAAGAGCCAAAGGAAGTGATATGCCCGAATACAAGCCGTCGCTGTTAGTCGGATATACATCATCACCCTTTTCTGCCATTTACAACGCTTACATTCTGGCAAACGACGGTGTCAAACTGGGTGCCTACCTCAAAGAAATGTATGGAGATTTTTCAAAAGCAAACTAGGTTTAGTTTGGCAGAGGAATTTCAATGGTGGTGTTAAAAGAGGTTATTTTACATCAATTTTTTTACATTTATTACATGACATTATATTTATTTATGAATTTCAATGAAACTCAATCTTTATTTATAGTATTAAAATGAACGCTCAGTATGCCGGTTGTATTGCCAAGATTGCACATGTTTTATCATTTATTTACTGATTTATTGATTGCCAGTGTCTTTCAATGCTCCAAACATGCATATTCTACATTTGTATTTACTTTATATTGAATGGTATTTATTTATTTATGCTCTATTTTTGTAAAATCTCATCAATATGATTTATTATTAAAGGTGAATCAGTTTTGTCGAAGCTTACGAAAAAATAATTTGCCAGCATTTTTTTTATCATAATCAGTCTCAAACACTTGTTTTCATTTTCGTTCGTTGTTTACACTAGGTTTAATGTTGATTGTGAACATATTTATTTGCGTATGAGTGTACTTATTTGTGTACATGTTGTTGTACAAACGACTTTTAAATACCTGTGTTATGTTATACTAATGTTGATTGTGAACATATTTATTTGCGTATGAGTGTATTTATTTGTGTACATGTTGTTGTACAAACGACTTTTATACACTTGTGATATGTTATACTAATGTTGATTGTGAACATAATTATTTGCGTATGAGTGTATTTATTTGTGTACATGTTGTTGTACAAACGACTTTTAAACACTTGTGATATGTTATACTATCAAATACTTAATCCTTGTCAGGTTAATGTTGTGTTAACGTTCTACATTTTTTACATTAATTATGTTTTATTTCTTTTGCTCAAATAACATTTTTACTACTTTTATTTAATATATTTTACACATTTAGGTGTGACCTTTATCAATATAGCCCACATTGAATTTGAATCAAACGATGGCATTGTCGTCAATATTCGACCATCCATACCTGTTCTATGAACAAGACCAGATTATTGCCTTAACATCTTCTTCCACATGTTCAAGGACACTTCAGTTTGCATGATTGCAGAAAACAGATCTTGTCAAAGCACTTTTACAAGATGTTACTATTAAAGAATAAACAAATTGAAAGCATACCAGGTAATGTAGTATGTCGTAAACATGAAGCAGATTTATTATCTGTAAAAACACTACTAAAGTGAGGGAAATGGTCCAGTGGTAAGGTTTCTACCTTTCATTTAAGATGTCCTGGGATCGACACGTTCTCTTTACCTCACATAATTTACAAGAAAGGACTGGATGGTGATTCCTTCTATCTTGCATATATATTAGATATAAATTAGTATAAACGAGCACGCACCGTGTTAATTATGTACAATCGTTAACTTGTATTGATATGAAACTGCCGAAACAGACAGAGAAAACAACTTTACTCGCTCAGGTTGATTTCTAAACCAATACCACCATCGTCGGCAACCACGGTACTATCTTCCGTTACTATTCATACACACAGTGGGACAATTGACTGACAAAATCTCGTTTTAATGAATATGCATAAGGCAGGAGATACAACTCTTCTTCCAATGATTTCGCATGTTACACTCAAATATTGTTCAATAATTTTACAGTTTCAGTAGCATCTGTTGACTGTTGTCAAATATTGTTGTACTCAGAAGGATGAACTAAAGCAATCGCAAGAATATTTTTCAGCCGTAAAGCATCAGGAACTTTGCGGAACCAATGAAACTGCTGAATGCCTTGGAGCAGACAATGTTTCTGTATAACGTAGCCGGGACTTAAAATTAAGTAAACTGATACCAATAAAATAAGTTAATTGTAAAGACAGTAGTAGGCTGAATCACTCACGAGTTCGTTTTCCGGGTTGACACCGGTATTGCTGTGTGTTTTTAAACCCAATGATAATTGCTCTGGATTCATACCCATGATTTTGGGTGAGAAGGAAACTACATCAAACAACTAAAATAAATAGAAAACGTCAAGAATATATCAACGAATGGGATTATTTGTATTTCATCACGACGCTATACGACGGTTGTACAGAGACACTAAGCAAATTAAGGACATAAAGCTTCAGCAATGTATGATTAAACATTGGCTGCACCGAAACGTAAGATATTAATGTAAAGTTTGCAAGTCTTAGAAAAAGACAAGACCATTCAATACGTTGTTCAATTAATATTTAACGCTTATCTTGCTCTTGATAACAATATACCATGACATTTATAAAGTATTTGACTGTGTAAATAGCTCGTCCGTTAAATTATTTCATTGAATCGAACAGCATTATTTTTAATACAAATTGGCGTGTTTGTCTGCAACAAATACAATTAATTGTCTTTTATATAATTTCAGGGCGTATTAAAAAAGGTTTGTTTATTTTCCAATAAATATATCAGACTTCAATGCTACTAACAGTTTTGATACTATAATTGTCCAATTCATAGTTATATGATAATGGAAGAATATATCTGGGGTATACGTAGATGTTTATCATGTACATTTTGCATTTAAACTTTTTATTCTAATTGGCTCTTTAAAATGCCATTACGCTAAACAAAAGCTGAAAATCTGGCCTCAGAAGGCACAAGTATCTGTTTTGCTTTTGCAATACTTGCAAACGCAGGGCTCTTTGAAACTTGGGGAAAACCTTCTTCACCGCTGCTATGCTCAATTTGAAGAAGGTGTAATTTAAATGTTTCAAACGTTTTTTGTTGCAAATAGGGTCAATTTCTTTTATTTGAGTTGAATTGAAATTTAGAATTTCCTGGTTCATTTTATTGCTGATTTTACGTCCATTGTTTTCATTGGTACGTCTTTTGCAAAAACTATCTGAAAGGAGTCATGTAAAAAATATTATGTTTGAAAACTAGTCTGTGCTTGCGCAACATACCTCATTGCTGCCATCGCTTTATGTCTTCTATGCCCACTAATAAACTTGTTTCCGTTTCTTATTCGTATTCATTTCGATGTTGAATGTCATGTATACGCTGATATAACTTAATGATGAGTGTTATTGATGGATTAATTTTATCTTTGCTTATGATTAAATAATAAAGATTATTGATACATGATGGGACAAGTATGGGGTTATTGCATTGCTAACTAGTTTAAGCCCCCAGTAGACTCGAGTTCGAGTTCGAGTTTATTCTTGTTTCTCTGGCCGTTCCAAGGCGAAATAATAGGATTACAATGCTAAAAATTAAATAACAAAGTTCATTGAGAGATGAGCGCTATGAATGAAATATTCATTTCATGGTTTGTCATTTTATTGATCAAATGCACAATGCAAAAAACGAACAGATTTTCATTTGGTTGCGTATTAACAATTCTCAGAAAGTGACAATTAGGGTATTGTGCCAAAAATAATCAACACCGATTTGTCATAAAACAGCCCAAACAGCACTCTCTCACTTTTCGAGGTCAGATATTTATGGCAATATGAAAATATCCTCGTTTCAGCTTTATATTTAAAAGATAAACAGATTTGTTTTTGTATGGCCAGAGCTTAGAACTTAAGAAATGAATTGATGTCATAACCGGGGTATGCATGAAGTTGGGTTTGTTAAAGTATGTTCGAACGCGTACTTTAACAACCCCAACTGCGTTCATATCCCTAATAATGACATCAATCCCGCAATGTATTACGTATAGTTACACCAATTGTTCATCATTTCATTCAAAAGGTGTTAACAAAATGCTTTATTTCATTTTAAAAAGAATTACTGTAATAGTGTTTTTTCTCACCCATTCTCTAAATAGAACGACCAGACCGTAACCGGAAACAGTTATATAAATTACTTCACAATAACGCGGGAAAAAATCAATCACTACGAATCACCTTTAAACGTAAAATTGAGACACTAATGACAAGAATACAGTTAAAATTCCATAAGTTAAAACCTTCTAACATGTTCATTTAATTTTTCGGAACCTGCTGTCACAATTCAAGCAGTTACAAACAGTTACAATTTAAACAATTTTCAATTTACATGTATGTTGTTATTCGATGATTTGCGATCCGAACATATCCGAAAATATTGCATTCATCTGACAATTTCCCAATAGCCGAAAGGCAGTTTATTTAAGGAATGGAAAATGAGGTGTAAATGTGTATTAGTAGCCTTGATTTTTCTAAAATTGCCATCTGCAGTGTTCAATTTCGTCTCTACTAAACGTTGCTGTTAAAATAAAAAATAGAATATTGCATATTGCATTGCTCCATTTAAATAACATTGTTGATATTTCTCTGATAGTTATCCTAATCCGTTACTTAAACTGAACACCTATTTCCCTTCTTTTGTATAAATTAAATGAAAATAATATCAGGGTGTGAAACACGACTTTTACGTATTCTCATATATGTATGTACAGCATACAGTTGAGTTTATATGCGAAATACCACTGAAAATATGAACTCGTGGCGGATCCGTGGTCTAGTGGTAGCTCACTTGACTATCATTCTAGGGGTCGCAGGTTCGATTCCCCGTCGCATCACTAAAATATACTAATCGTCTTCCGGGAGGGACGTTAAATGGGGCACCCGTGTGACAGTGCTATACACGCTAGTGCACGTTAAAGAACCAGGTTAGCTCTAGCCAGGGTTACATTCTGTCCGTGCACTATGCTCCAACAACCTAAAATGACTAACAATCTTAACAGAGCATTCGCCGAATGGGCAAGGCCAGAGTGCGAGTATAAATAAGCTTACACACCACAAACAAACATGAACATGTAGACTGCTGATACCCGCATAGACCACTTTCCACATGAATATCATTGACATGGGAACGTGACGTCAGTTTGGAGTGATCAAGATGGACCAGTCAACATTATTATTGTAAAATAAAACTATAAGATATGTTTGATAAAAAACAACCTTTATGACCAAACAATTGTATGTAGACTGATTAAAGAAAAAGAAGCATCAAGATAAAAAAAATACGTATGTATTATACAGCTATTACAAACCATTGGACATATATAATGGGTATTTAACAATTTTCCCCCAAACTTGTAGGCTATGGGGGTTTTATAGCTTGGACCCGATTAATCTTATAAGCTCGAAAAAAAATTCAGAGGATATTTTGCATATTAAAAATAATCTGATTTTTGATAAATGTGTAAACTTGAAAATGCAATGACATTCATTACATAATTATAACAGTATGATTTATATATGATTTATATAATGTATGAACTGTACGTGACCCAACTCTGGAACTATCATGGCCGTACCATTGTCCTACTACCTCCCTTTTCTTCAATTAATATAATTTAGCTTTAAATTGAAATAATTTATGAAAATACCAGTGTAAGTAAGATTATATGGTTTACGAAAATATTCAAACGAATTATTTCGTAGTTAAATTATGAAAATTATTAGTATATAAAGCAATATGGTAATCTTATCATTAAGAAAGTCACATGATATGCAAGTTTCGTAGTGACATTGTGGCACTAAATGTAGACTTTGCTTTCGGTTTTATGGGATGTTTGTTATAACGATAAATGCATTGTTTTGATTAAACATATAAAAAATGTCAAAACGTTTAAGAGAAGTCATCTGGATATACATACATTTTGATCAGTTTACATTGCTTAAATGTACTGGGACTGTAACATAAAGGATATTTGTGGTTAAATTTAGATAAATACGAGTAGTTGAATACTACTATTGTTTCTATCCTAAAGTAGTTAAAACATTTTGAAGTTCTAATATGATTTGGAAATACATCTTTTTTTCTAACTAATTGAAAATATTTACAATTCACTTCAGATGCTTTTGTAGTACGGGCTCTGTTGTACTTCTACCATTCCTCTAAATACAATTCACTTAATTTGTTTAATGTTCCTTGTTCATGGCCAAAGGCTTTTGTGTTGCCGATATTGCCAATAAAACTTGAAAACTTGAAAACTACAATACAGTTTGTTTATTCAGACCATTCTATTCTTGCTTATTGTCTAGTTTGCAATCATTTGACCTTTATTTTGAATATTATAATTACTCAATTTTGATAATAAATACCATTTAGTTGTTATAATTACTTTTCTCAAAAACATCATTGTAATTTCCTAAAGTAAATCATTTCTTTACGTTAGGTATTTCACTGGTCATATGATATTATAAGTTAATGATATCTGAAATACTTCATTTTCATTAAATTTATGTATAAATGCACATAATTTTATGTTCAAAAACTTGAAGTTTTTTTCTTAATTTGACAATGAATATTTTAGAAAATCGACTTAAGTTAAGAAATGACTTTAGATGTTTTATGAATACCAGCTTTATCATCCTACATATTATAAACTGTACTATAGAATTTCCCTTATTCACCCAAAGCTTGTGTCACACTTGACTCATAAACATAAACCTTAATAAGTTCATAAATGTAAATATTACAGCACCTTGGATTTTGACACCCCAAAGGGTGGCATATAGTTTTCTGAGTGTATGTCCGTCAATCCGTCCGACCGTCCCCACGGGTTTCGATCAATATATGAAGAACCTTAAACCATGGGTTCTTAATCTTTGTATGCTGGTTGACCAGCAGATAAAGCCATTAAATTTTGAGGTCAAAGGTCAATGTCGTGGTGACCTTAAGATTATCTTCAGCTGAAAATCAATTTGCGATCAATATATTAAGAACACTATGGCCCAAGGACCTCAAACTTTGTACGTAGGCAGGTTGGTCATAACAAGTAGTTGAACCCTATTGCTTTAGATGTCAGTGGGTGAAGGTCAAGATCGATGTGACCGTTAGCTGAAAAAAGCGCAGTTTCCTACCAATAATTGAAAACGCTTAGGCCTAGAGACCTCGAACTTGGTAGAGGACCCTTAAACATGACCAGCACCCTAACCTAATTTTGACGTCAGTTGGTCAAGAGTCAAGGGCGTGGTGAACATGAGCTAAAGGTCCAAATTCGTTCAATAACTGAAGAATGCTTGTATCCAGGTACCTCATACTTGGTATTCTGGTGAACTGCGTCTGCTTTCTTTTAGTCATGTTTCAAAATCATTCTCGGCGTCTTTGAATCTTTTGCATCAAAATTAGTCTTTTAATAGACTTGTACAATGTACTTTCATGGATTACATAGTGCACAAAAGAGAAACCACACATGCACAAGTAAACATGTTTCGCAACCTCTGTATATTGTGACTTTAAACACAAACCACTGCCTTATGAATGAAATAGTTTAAAACCTTTCATGTAAAGCTGACTCGTGAGAGGCGAAATGTATCCGGTTTCAACACGCTTATGCATGTGATAGTTTACTAGTCTACATGTAGCGCAACTGACTCTTGAAAAGATCAATTTATCCTATTTTAGAACGCCAAAATTATCAGTGGCATACCTAGCATAAAAATACCCCACAGGTAGGTTATTAAACTAAAACTAGTCTTTACCTATTACTTGAATTTCCCGACGCAAGAGTGAAAAGTAAAACTCAGTTTCAAAGTTTTTTTATGTAAATATGTACCTTACAAGGGCAAATCCGGGATTCGACGTTAGAGGGGGCGTTACTTAGGGGCGTTCCCTTTTCTACTTGCGCCTCTCCCTGAGAAACGAAATTTATTTGGATTATTTAAAGTGTTGGCAGAGAGGTTTGAGGGGTCCTCCCCAAGAAAATATTATCAGATTCTAGTCCGAAATATTGCATTTTGTGCGTATTATATTACTTTTCATCTTCTATATTGAAATAAAAAGTGAACTATGACAATTTTAGGGTGTGGGGGGCTTTTAGAAGGCTTATACCTTTTTTAATTGAGGTCTTCTTGCCAGCGAAGGTTTGTTAATCATAATGACAAATCTAGATTGTATTACCTAAACTAGTAAACAAAGACTAACGACTTGATGTCAAATCCTTGTATCCAATCAGTGCAATTTCCATTTATTTCAAATTAGCTGGTATTGAATTTTCCTCATTAAGTACGTACTCGCATGACTTGTAAATGTCATTTTCTTAATTTAGCCCATACGAATGAGCGTTAACTAAATAACATATATAGCCATTATGCAAGAAAATTAAACGAATAATTGATTTGCATAAATGAAGAATACATCTTTTTAAACGAAATAGTAAAAAATAGAAAAAATAAAATAAATAAATACTATAATTGTTAGTATAATAACTACTTGATTGTAAAGATGAATGGACGCGATATAATACTTGTAGTGTGACGAATATGATTGACAGATGACTAGCCGATGTTTACATCCTAAATTAAGTAGGGACTATTGTTAACGCCTATCAATTTATTTTCTTTGGATTTGGAAATAGTTCAGATTCAAAAATCACCACCTATATTTTAGAAATAACTGGGTTTTTTAGCAGGCTAGTATATAACAATCAAGACACATTTATACAAAGTAAAACTTCTAAACCAAAAATATCGTGAGCTGTTAATCGACATTAATTATTCATTTATCTCGACAAATATGAATTTTTGTATAAGTAAGTCAATTTACAACATAAACTGTTTGTATTTTCAAGATAATAAGTTTATTGATTTCACAGGATAACAATTAGGTATAGAGCATTAACTAGTGTCTTGTTTGGTTATTCAAATATGCTTGACAATTTTATCGTAATCGTTTAAGTTCGTTTATTTCCAAACGCATTATTATTATAAGTTAAAAACAATTTGAAATTCAATATACATTGCAAATATCTCTTCTAATTTTCAGAGTATATTCTAACGGCGATAATTGTGTCTGGTGTCGCGCTTGGTGCTATTTCGCATCCAAGACCTGTTGCTGTGGAGAACCCCTGTAATCTGGTTCTGGCAGAAGATCCTATAGATACCTCCGACTTCATTAGCAGACTTACTGACATACAGACAAGATCCGAAGGTATCGAGCTTGACGCCCAGCGCATTAAGACACAGGTATATATACTGGTGTACCTTACTTTTTTGTTGGCTTGATTCAATAAGATGTGTAGCATAAGAGGCCAATTCGAATACAGTTCAACCCCGTTGGCTTGAACTCCTAGGGACCGGCGAAAATACCTCGAGCCTCCGAAAATTCCAACCAAGCGGGAATTCTTACCTTCAGTATAATGAAATGAGATCTTAACATCCAGTTCGAGCCAATAAGGAATTCGAGCCAAACGAGTTCGACTCAACAGGGTTCGACTGTATATGTTTCCGAGATACACAAACACACGTGCTAAGGAAACTTTATTTATATATTGAACCGAGACAAGAATCATCTAATTTAAAATAAATCATTGGAGATGAGAATATTGATCAATGTTCAGACGGACTCATTAAAAAGATCATTTGTATTCATACTACACAGCAATGAGGATATCAAACTGAAGGGAATACGGTTAACATTAAGTATCTATATCCGACTGCGGTACGTGACTGCACGGTCACAGTACTGACTTCAAGTTTGTTTTTCGCTTAAATAGGGAAATACTTATATGCATTTGCTTGTCAAGCTTCATGTATATGCAATTAAGTGCATCATAAAAGGTTCAATTGTTTACTTACAGCTCAAAGGTTCAGGAAAAGTGCGTTCATTTACTGCAAAGGTTTTGGATAGATACAATTTCATGGAAACTGTATCGCAAGATAAAATATCACCAGCTTTAAATAGCGTGAGTATATCCGTTTTAAATCAACTCGGGATTATCACTGTAGTTTTCTTCTTATTATTTTTTAAGTGATCTGTCAATTTAACACCACTTGTTAAGAGTCAAACCCATAAATATTGAGCAATCGGTCAGCCAATCCATCCTGTAATTTCGGAAATCACCGGTATTGTCCAACCAACTCTAGAAACTGATTAAACAATAACTTAGTAGTCAACAGCAGATTTTCAATTCTTAAATATTTACCAATATTCACTATCGACACTCGAACTCAAAACTGGCATTTCTGCTTAATGTGTTCGGTAAGATGTAAGGCCTTCATGAAAGCTTTACATTGGCTTTTACTACACTCATGTCAGTCCAATTAAAGGATACTACCTAACCCGCGACGGATAACTATTAAAACATGATTTAATATCATTTCCAATTTAATGCATTAAATCAAAATGTGGTCAACCAATAAATATTGTGGGTTTTTATCTTTCTTTGCCGATTCCTTAATAGTTCCGAATGTATAGCATTTAGATAGCAAACACAATTAATATGTATATTAAAGTGACACTCTTATTAAAAATCAATACATACACATGTATAACAAACATAAATTATGACTCATAAACCTTAAACTACTTACTAATTAATGCGTTTATTGGAATTATTTACTACCGATAAAAATATTGAAACTGTGATAGCAGAAAGCGCAAAAAATATTAAATGATTGGTGAATGCTTAAATATTGACTGTGGTCTACTATAGTCTCATAAGTAGAAAAACTGTGTTTTATGCTCGTTTCTTTTAAATTAAACTCGATAATCCTTCATAAGAACCATTGCTTTTGACATGTATTCATCCTTTTTGCAATATTCAAAATCTCTATTATCAATTGTGGAAAATCATTTATGGGTGTAAGAGTGCATCTTTAAAAAATTAAGGTGCATTGATGCGGTGGAATGTTCTTACAGACGTTATGCGTTACTTGTGTATTCTATTTTTACAAAATTTGTAAGATTAATGTTTCTATTCGTCTATTTTGTTTAACAGCAGGTTGAGGCTCTACAATCCCACTATGATTTCCTTTTCGAATATATCGTCCATATCCAGGACATTAAGGGCGCCGACAGTCTGAGCACCAACATCGACGTCGCCAATGCTGAACTGCTAAACGCCCTTGACAGTCTTGAGAACAAGATTGAACGCACAGCCTGCAGCGTCGTACTCGCACTAAGAGCCAAAGGAAGTGATATGCTCGAATACGAGCCGACGCTGTTAAACGGATATACATCGTCACCCTTTTCCGCCATTTACAACGCTTACATTCTGGCAAACGACGGTGTCAAACTGGGCGCCTACCTCAAAGAAATGTATGGAGAACTTTCAAAAGCAAACTAGGTTTAGTTTGGCTGGGAAATTTCAATGGTGGGGTTAAAAGAGGTTATTTTACATCACGTTTTTTACATTTATTACATGACATTATATTTATTTATGAATTTCAATGAAACTCAATCTTTATTTATAGTATTAAAATGAACGCTCGGTATGCCGGTTTTATTGCCAAGATTGCACATGTTTGATCCTTTATTTATTTATCTATTTATTGCCAGTGTCTTTCAATGCTCCAAACATGCATAATTTACATTTGTATTTACATGATACTGAATGGTGTTTATTTATTTATACTCTATTTTTATAAAATCTCATAAATATGTTTTATTATTTAAGGTGAAACAGTTTTGTCGAAGCTTGTGAAAAAATAATTTGCCAGCATTTGATTTATCAAGATCAGTCGCAAACAGTTGTTATTTTTTTCGTTCGTTGTTTACATTAGGTTAAATGTTGATTGTGAACATATTTATTTGTGTATGAGTGTATTTATTTGTGTACTTGTTGTTGTACAAACGACTTTTAAACACTTGTGATATCTTATACTATCAAATATTTAATCTTTGTCAGGTTAATGTTGTTATAAAGTTTTACATTTATTTATATTAACTATGTTTTATTTCTTTTGCTCAAATAACATTTTTACTACTTTTATTTAATAAATTTTACACATTTTGGTGTGACCTTTATCAATATAGCCCACATTGAATTTGAATCAAACGATGGCATTGTCGTTAATATTCGACCATCAATACCTGTGCTATGAACAAGACCAGATTATTGCCTTAACATATTCCTTCACATGTTCAAGGACACTTCAGTTTGCATGATTGCGGAAAACAGATCTTGTCAAAGCACTTTTACAAGATGTTACTATTAAAGAAAAAACAAATTGAAAGCATACCAGGTAAAGTAGTATGTCGTAAACATGAAGCAGATTTAGTATGTGTAAAAACACTACTAAAATGAGGGAAATGGTCCAGTGGTAAGGTTTCCACCTTTCATTAAAGATGTCCTGGGATCGACACGTTCTCTTTACTTCACATTATTGACAAGAAAGGACTGGATGGTGATTCCTTCTATCTTTTCTATGTATTAGTATTCAACTTTAATATAAATAAGTATAAACGAGCACGCACCGTGTTTATTATGCACAATCGTTATCTTGTATTGGTATGAAACTGCCGAAACAGACAGAGAAAACAACTTTACTCGCTCAGGTTGATTTCTACACTAATACCACCATCGACGGCAACCACGGTACTGTCTTCCGTTACTATTCATACACACAGTGGAACAATTGACTGACAAAATCTCGTTTTAATGAATATGCATAAGGCAGGAGATACAACTCTTCTTCCAATGATTTCGCATGTTACACTAAAATATTGTTCAATAACTTAACAGTGTCAGTAGCATTCATGACCGTGTGGTCTTGACTGTTGTCAAACATTATTGTACTCAGAAGGCGGACCCGGTTCAACACCGGCAATCGCAAGAATATTTTTCAGCCGTAAAGCATCTGGAACTTTGCGGAACCAGTGAAACTGCTGACTGCCTTGGAGCAGACAATGTTTATGTATAACGTAGCCGGAACTCATAACTAGGTAAGCTGATACCAATATAATAAGTTAATTGTAAAGACAGTAGTAGGCTGAAACACTCACGAGTTCGTTTTCCGGGTTGACACCGGTATTGCTGTGTGTTTTTAAACCCAATGATAATTGCTCTGGATTCATACCCATGATTTTGGGTGAGAAGGAAACTACATCAAACAACTAAAATAAATAGAAAACGTCAAGAATATATCAACGAATGGGATTATTTGTATTTCATCACGACGCTATACGACGGTTGTACAGAGACACTAAGCAAATTAAGGACATAGAGCTTCAGCAATGTATGATTAAACATTGGCTGCACCGAATCGTAAGATATTAATGTAAAGTTTGCAAGTCTTAGAAAAAGACAAGACCATTCAATACGTTGTTCAATAAATATGTAACGCTTATCTTGCTCTTGATAACAATATACCATGACATTTATAAAGTATTTGACTGTGTAAATAGCTCGTCCGTAAATTTATTTCATTGAATCGAACAGCATTATTTTTAATACAAATTGGCGTGTTTGTCTGCAACAAATACAATTAATTGTCTTTTATATAATTTCAGGGCGTATTAAAAAACGTTTGTTTACTTTCCAATAAATATATCAGACTTCAATGCTACTAACAGTTTTGATACTATAATTGTCCAATTCATAGTTATATGATAATGGAAGAATATATCTGGGGTATACGTAGATGTTTATCAAGTACATTTTGCATTTAAACTTTTTATTCTAATTGGCTCTTTAAAATGCCATTACGCTAAACAAAAGCTGAAAATCTGGCCTCAGAAGGCACAAGTATCTGTTTTGCTTTTGCAATACTTGCAAACGCAGGGCTCTTTGAAACTTGGGGAAAACCTTCTTCACCGCTGCTATGCTCAATTTGAAGAAGGTGTAATTTAAATGTTTCAAACGTTTTTTGTTGCAGATAGGGTCAATTTCTTTGATTTGAGTTGAATTGAAATTTAGAATTTCCTGGTTCATTTTATTGCTGATTTTACGTCCATTGTTTTCATTGGTACGTCATTTGCAAAAATTATCTGAAAGGAATCGTAAAATATATTATGTTTGAAAACTAGTCTGTGCAACATACCTCATTGTTGCTCTCGCTTTATGCCTTATATGCCCACTAACAAACTTGTTTCCATTTTTTATTCGTATTCATTTCAATCTTGAATGTCATGTATACGCTAATATAACTTAATGATGAGTGTTATTGATGGATTAATTTTATCTTTGCTTATGATCAAATAATAAAGATTATTGATACATGATGGGACAAGTATGGGGTTATTGCATTGCTAACTAGTTTAAGCCCCCAGTAGACTCGAGTTCGAGTTCGAGTTTATTCTTGTTTCTCTGGCCGTTCCAAGGCGAAATAATAGGATTACAATGCTAAAAATTAAATAACAAAGTTCATTGAGAGATGAGCGCTATGAATGAAATATTCCTTTCATGGTTTATCATTTATTGATCAAATGCACATTCAAAAACCGAATAGATTTTCATTTGGTTGCGTATTAACAATTCTCAGAAAGTGACAATTAGGGTCTTGTGCCAGAGATAATCAACACCGATTTGTCATAAAACAGCCCAAACAGCACTCGCTCACTCTTCGAGGTCAGATATTTATGGCAATATGAAAATATCCTATCTATCTATCTATCTATCTTCTTCTAGAGCTTAGAACTTAACAAATGAATTGATGTCATAACCGGGGTATGCATGAAGTTGAATTTGTCAAAGTGTGTGCGAACGCGTAATTTAAAAAGCCCAACTGCGTTCATATCCCTAATAATGACATCAATCCCGCTATGTATTACGTATATTTACACCAATTGATCATCATTTCATTCAGAAGGTGTTAACAAAATGCTTCATTTCATTTTTAAAAAGATTAAAGTGTTTTTTCTCACCCATTCTGTAAATAGAACGACCCGACCGTAACCGGAAACAGTTATATAAATTAAGTCACAATAACGCGGGAAAAAAATCAATCACTACGGATCACTTTTAAAGGTAAAACTGAAACACTATTGACAAGAATACATTTAAAATGTCATAAGTTTAACCTTCTAACATGTTGATTCAATTTACAGGTATGTTTTTATTCGATGATTCGCGATCCGAACATATCCGAAGATATTGCGTTCATCTGAAAATTTCCCAGCAGCCGAAAGGCAGTTTATATAAGGAAAGGAAGTTGAGGTGTAAATGTGTATTGGTAATCTTGATTTTTCTAAAATTGCCATCTGCAGTGTTCAATTTCGTCTCTACTAAACGTTACTGTTAAAATAAAAAATAGAATATTGCATATTGCATTGCTTCATTTAAATGACAGTGTTGATATTTCTCTGAAAGTCATCCTAATCTGTTACTTAAACTGAACACACATATTTCCCTTTTTGTATAAATTTAAATGAAAATAATATCAGGGTGTGAAACACGACTTTAATGTGTTCTTATATATGTATGTACAGCATGAAGGTGAGTTTATATGCGAAATACCACTGAAAACATGAACTTGTAGACTGCTGATACCCGCATAGACCACTTTCCACATGGATATCATTGACATGGGAACGTGACGTCAGTTTGGAATTGAGTTCAAAGTTGAACCATGCAGGGTCGCGTGATCAAAATGGACCAGTCAACATTAGTATTGTGAAATAAAACTCTAAGATATGTTTGATAAAAAACAACCTTTATGACCAAAAAAATTGTATGTAGACTATGAGTTTTTATAGCTTGGACCCGATTAATCTTATAAGCTCAGAAAAAAGTTTCAGAGGATATTTTACATATTATAATCTGATTTTTGATAAATGTGTAAACTTGAAAATGTAATGACATTCATTACATAATTATAACAGTATGATTTATATATGATTTATATAATGTATGAACTGTACGTAACCCAACTCTGGAACTATCATGGCCGTACCATTGTCCTACTACCTCCCTTTTCTTCAATTAATATAATTTAGCTTTAAATTGAAATAATTTATGAAAATACCAGTGTAAGTAAGATTATTTAGTTTACAAAAATATTCAAACGGATTACTTCGTAGTTAAATTATGAAAATTATTAGTATATAAAGCAATATAGTAATCTTAGCATTAAGAAAGTCATGTGATATGCAAGTTTCGTAGTGACATTGTGGCACTAAATGTAGACTTTGCTTTCGGTTTTATGGGATGTTTGTTATAACGATAAATGCATTTTTTGATTAAAGATATAAAAAATGTCAAAACGTTTAAGAGAAGTCATCTGGATATACATACATTTTGATCAGTTTACATTGCTTAAATGTACTGGGACTGTAACATAAAGGATATTTGTGGTTAAATTTAGATAAATACGAGTAGTTGAATACTACTATTGTTTCTATCCTAAAGTAGTTGAAACATTTTGAAGTTCTAATATGATTTGAAAATACATCTCTTTTTTTCTAATTAATTGAAAAAAATAAAAAAAAAATTTTTGAAGGTTTTGTAGTATGGGCTCTGCTGTACTTCTAACCTTCCTCTTAATACAATACAGTTTGATTATTCTGACCATTCTATTCTTGCTAATTGTCGAGTTTACAGTCATGTGAACTTTATTTTTAATATCATAATTACTCATTTTTGATAATAAATACCATTTAACTTGTTATAATTACTTTTCTCACAAACATCTTTGTAATTTCCTAACTTAAGTCATTTCTTTACATTAGGTATGTCACTGGTCATATGATATTCTAACTTAATGATATCTGAAAAACTTTATTTTCATTAAATTTATGAATAAATGCACATAATTTTATGTTCAAAAACTTGTAGTTTTTTTCTTATTTTGACAATGAATATTTTAGGAAATCGACTTAAATTAAGAAATGACTTTATATGTTTTATAAATACCAGCTTTATCATAATACATCTTATAAACTGTAAAACTATAGAATTTCCCTTATTAACCCAAAGCTTGTGTCACACTTGACTCATAAGCATAAACATTAAGTTCATAAATGTAAGTATTACAGCACCTGGGATTTTAATGCCCAAAAGGGTGGCATATAGTTATCTGATTGTCTGTCCGTCCATCCGTCCGTCCGTCCCCACGGTTTCCGATCAGTATCTGAAGAACGCTTAGGCCCAGGGTCTGAAGGCATGTTGGTTATGACCAGCAGATAAAGCCATTAGATTTTGAGGCCAGTTGGTCAAAGGTCAATGTCGTGGTGACCTTAAGATTATCTTCAGCTGAAAATCGAATTGCAATTAATATATGAAGGACACTATGGCCCAAGGACCTCAAACTCTGTACGTAGGCAGGTTGGACATAACCAGCAGATGAACCCTATTGCTTAAGATGTCTGTGGGTAAAGGTCAAGATCGATGTGACCGTAAGCTGAAAAAAGCGCAGTTTCCTATCAATAATTGAAAACGCTTAGGCCTAGAGACCTCGAACTTGGTAGAGGTCCCTTAAACATGACCAGCACCCTAACCTAATTTTGACGTCAGTTGGTCAACAGTCAAGGGCATGGTGACCTTCAGTTAAAGGTCCAAATTCGTTCAATAACTGAAGAATGCTTGTATCCAGGTACCTCAAGCTTGGTATTCTGGTGCACTGCGTCTGCTTTCTTTTAGTCATGTTTCAAAATCATTTTCGGCGTCTTTGAACGACTTGTACAATGTACTTTCATGGATTACATAGTGCACAAAAGAGAGACCACACATGCACACGTAAACATGTTTCGCGACCTCTCTAAAATGTGACTTTAAACACAAACCACTGCCTTATGAATGAAATAGTTTAAAACCTTAAAACCTTTAATGTAAAGCTGACTCGTAAGAGGCGAAATGTATCCGGTTTCAACACGCGTATGCATGTGATAGTTTACTAGTCTACATGTAGCGAAACTGACTCTTGAAAAGATCAATTTATCCTGTTTCAGAACGCAAAAATTATCAATGGCATACCTAGCATAAAAAAATACCCCACAGGTAGGTTATTATAGTAAAACTAGTCTTTCCCTTTTACTTGAATTTCCCGACGCAAGAGTGAAAAGTAAAACTCAGTTTCAAAGTTTTTTATGTAAAAGTGTACCTTACAAGGGCGAATCCGGGATTCGACGTAAGAGGGGGCGTTACTTAGGGGAGTTCCCTTTTCTACTTGCGCCCCACCCTGAGAAACGAAATTTATTTGGTTTATTAAAGTGTTGGCAGAGAGGTTTGAGGGGTCCTCCCCAAGAAAATTTTATCAAATAAATTCTAGTCCAAAATTGTGCATTTTGGGCGTATTTTATTTCTTTTCATCTTCTATATTGAAATAAAAAGTGAACTTGGACGATTTTAGGGTGGGGGTGGCTTTTAGTAGGCTTATACCTTCTTTAATTGAGGTTTTCTTGCCAGCGAAGGTTTGTTAATCATAATGACAAATCTAGATTGTATTACCTAAACTAGTAAACAAAGACTAACGACTTGATGTCAGATCCTTGTATCCAATCAGTGCAATTTCCATTTATTTCAAATTAGCTGGTATTGAATTTTCCTCATTAAGTACGTACTCGCATGACTTGTAAATGTCATTTTCTTAATTTAGCCCATACGAATGAGCGTTAACTGAATAACATATATCGCCATTATGCAAGAAAATTAAACGAATAATTGATTTGCATGAATGAAGAATACATCTTTTTAAACCAAATAGTAAAAAATAGAAAAAATAAAATAAATAAATACTATAATTGTTAGTATAATAACTACTTGATTGTAAAGATGAATGGACGCGATATAATACTTGTAGTGTGACGAATATGATTGACAGATGACTAGCCGATGTTTACATCCTAAATTAAGTAGGGACTATTGTTAACGCCTATAACAATTTATTTTCTTTCGACAAGTATAACCCGCTATCCCTATTTTTGGATTTGGATTTGGAAATAGTTCAGATTCAAAAATCACCACCTATATTTTAAAAGTAACTGGGTTTTTTTAGCAGGCTTATATATAACAATCAAGACACATTTATACAAAGTAAAACTTCTAAACCAAAAATATCGTGAGCTGTTAATCGACATTAATTATTCATTTATCTAAACAAATATGAACTTTTGTATAAGTAAGTCAATTTACAACATAAACTGTTTGTATTTTCAAGATAATACGTTTATTGATTTCACAGGATAACAATTAGGTATAGAGCATTAACTAGTGTATTATTTGGTTATTCAAATATGCTTGACAATTTTATCGTTATCGTTTAAGTTCGTTTATTTCCAAACGCATTATTATTATAAGTTAAAAACAATTTGAAATACAATATACATTGCAAATATCTCTTCTAATTTTCAGAGTATATTCTAACGGCGATAGTTGTGTCTGGTGTCGCGCTTGGTGCTATTTCGCATCCAAGACCTGTTGCTGTGGAGAACCCCTGTAATCTGGTTCTGGCAGAAGATCCTATAGATACCTCCGACTTCATTAGCAGACTTACTGACATACAGACAAGATCCGAAGGTATCGAGCTTGACGCCCAGCGCATTAAGACACAGGTATATATACTGGTGTACCTTACTTTTTTGTTGGCTTGATTCAATAAGATGTGTAGCATAAGAGGCTAATTCGAATACAGTTCAACCCCGTTGGCTTGAACTCCTAGGGACCGGCGAAAATACCTCGAGCCTCCGAAAATTCCAACCAAGCGGGAATTCTTACCTTCAGTATAATGAAATGAGATCTTAACATCCAGTTCGAGCCAACAAGGAATTCGAGCCAAACGAGTTCGACTCAACAGGGTTCGACTGTATATGTTTTCCGAGATGCACAAACACACGTGCTAAGAAAACT